>NC_080069.1:66649117-66949117 GCF_949987535.1 Balaenoptera acutorostrata | reverse complement strand
AGAGTGGGTAAAAGTATAGTAGAACAAGCTTGTCATATGTTAATATGTTGTTGAAACTAGGTGATGAAATGGGCACATTGAGTTTATAGTACTATTACCACAACTAGTGTTCATGTTTGAAACTTCAATAATAAAATTTTAAAATAAAATAGACAAAAATAAATAGTGAATGTTTTTAGATCCCATGCTCAGTAAGATATAATTTGAGGAAAAGGAAATAAAGAAACAATCTTTGGCAGCCCTTATGCTTACCTTACGGAACCATCATTACATTTCTGTTCTGCTGCGCAACAGGTTTAAGTCGCCAAGCTCAACTCAGCCTAACCAAGGACATAGCCAAGCTAATGAATTACTAATTCAAAGTCAGAATGTGTCACAAGTTAAACTGTTTATGTTTATTTGCGTGAAATATTCAATTCATTCATTTACCATAGGTGGTAAGGATTTTGCCTGTAGGTAACAGCAGGCATTGGGTGTTTTAGCATCAGTGAAATTCTATTTAAAAAATTAACTGGAAAGGGGAAGGACTGACTGACGTCATTAAAAACCTAAGAAAGGAGAATGAGAAGAGAGGTTTTTTTTTTTAAATCGTAGTTTACTTTTTACTTTTTTTTTTCTAACATCTTTATTGGAGTATAATTGCTTTACAATGTTGTATTAGTTTCTGCTGTATAACAAAGTGAATCAGCTATATATATACATATATTCCCATTTCTCCTCACTCTTGCATCTCCCTCCCATCTTCCCTATCCCACTACTCTAGGTGGACACAAACCACCAGGCTGATCTCCCTGTCTGATGCAGCTGCTTCCCACTAGCTATCTATTTTACATTTGGTAGTGTATATATGCCAATGCTACTCTCTCACTTCGTCTTAGCTTACCCTTCCCCCTCCCCGTGTCCTCAAGTCCATTCTCTACATCTGCGTCTTTATTCCTGTCCTGCCACTAGGTTCTTCAGAACCTTTTTTTTTTGTTTTTTTTAGATTCTATATATATGTGTTAGCATACGGTATTTTTTTTTTTATGGCTTCACTCTATGACAGTCTCTAGGTCCATCCACCTCACTACAAATAACTCAATTTCGTTTCTTTTTATGGCTAAGTAATATTCCATTGTATATATGTGCCACATCTTCTTTATCCATTCATCTGTCGATGGACACTTAGGTTGCTTCCATGTCCTGGCTATTGTAAATAGTGCTGCAATGAACATTGTGGTGCATGAATCTTTTCGAATTATGGTTTACTAAGGGTATATGCCGAGTACTGGGATTGCTGGGTCATATGGTAGTTCTATTTTTATTTTTTGAGGAACTTCCATACTGTTCTCCATAGTGGCTGTATCAGTTTACATTCCCACCAACATTGCAGGAGGGTTCCCTTTTCTCCACACCCTCTCCAGCATTTATTATTTGTAGATTTTTTGATGATGGCCATTCTGACTGGTGTGAGGTGATACCTCATTGTAGTTTTGATTTGCATTCTCTAATGATTAGTGATGTTGAGCATCCTTTCATGTGTTTGTTGGCAATCTGTGTATCTTCTTTGCAGAAAGGTCTATTTAGGTCTTCTGCCCATTTTTGGATTGGGTTGTTTGTTTTTTTGATACTGAGCTGCATGAGCTGCTTGTATATTTTGGAGATTAATCCTTTGTCAGTTGCTTCATTTGCAAATATTTTCTCCCATTCTGAGGGTTGTCTTTGCATCTTCTTTATGGTTTCCTTTGCTGTGCAAAAGCTTTTAAGTTTTATTAGGTCCCATTTGTTTATTTTTCTTTTATTTCCATTTCCCTAGGAGGTGGGTAAAAAAGGATCTTGCTGTGATTTATGTCATAGAGTGTTCTGCCTATGTTTTCCTCTAAGAGTTTTATAGTGTCTGGCCTTACATTTAGGTCTTTAATCCATTTTGAGTTTATTTTTGTGTATGGTGTTAGGGAGTGTTCTGATTTCATTCTTTTACATGTAGCTGTCCAGTTTTCCCAGCACCACTTATTGAAGTGGCTGTCTTTTCTCCATTGTATATTCTTGCCTCCTTAATCACAGATAAGGTGACCATATGTGCGTGGGTTTATCTCTGGGCTTTCTATCCCGTTCCATTGATCTATATTTCTGTTTTTGTGCCAGTACCATACTGTCTTGATTACTGTAGCTTTGTAGTATAGTCTGAAGTCTGGGAGCCTGATTCCTCCAGCTCCGTTTTTCTTTCTCAAGATTGCTTTGGCTATTCGGGGTCTTTTTTGTTTCCATACAAATTGTGAAATTTTTTGCTCTAGTTCTGTGAAAAATGCCATTGGTAGTTTGACAGGGATTGCATAGAATCTATAGATTGCTTTGGGTAGTATAGTCATTTTCACAATGTTGATTCTTCCAATCGAAGAATATGGTATATCTCTCCATCTGTTTATAGCATCTTTAATTTTTTCATCAGTGTCTTATAATTTTCTGCATACAGGTCTTTTGTCTCCTTAGGTAGGTTTATTCCTAGGTATTTTATTCTTTTTGTTGCAGTGGTTAATGGGAGTGTTTCCTTAATTTCTCTTTCAGATTTTTCATCATTAGCCTATAGGAATGCAAGAGATTTCTGTGCATTAATTTTGTATCCTGCTGCTTTACCAAATTCATTGATTAGCTCTAGGAGTTTTCTGGTGGCATCTTTAGGATTCTCTATGCGTAGATAGTATCATGTCATCTGCAAACAGTGACAGTTTTACTTCTTCTTTTCCGATTTGGATTCCTTTTATTTCTTTTTCTTCTCTGATTGCTGTGGCTAACACTTCCAAAACTATGTTGAATAACAGTGGTGAGAGTGGGCGTCCTTATCTTGTTCCTGATTTAGTGGAAATGGTTTGAATTTTTCACCATTGAGAATGATGCTGGCTGTGGATTTTTCATATATGGCCTTTATTTTGTTGAGGGAAATTCCCTCTATGCCTACTTTCTGGAGGGTTTTTATCATAAATATGTGTTGAATTTTGTCAGAAGCTTTTTCTGCATCTATTGAGATGATCATATGGTTTTTCTCCTTCAATTTGTTAATATGGTGTATCACATTGATTGATTTGCGTATATTGAAGAATCCTTGCATCCCTGGGATAAACCCCACTTGATCATGGTGTATGATCCTTTTAATGTGCTGTTGGATTCTGTTTGCTAGTATTTTGTTGAGGATTTTTGCATCTATGTTCATCCATGATATTGGCCTGTAGTTTTCTTTCTTTGTGACATCTTTGTCTGGTTTTGGTGTCAGGGTGATGGTGGCCTTGTAGAATGAGTTTGGGACTTTTCCTCCCTCTGCTATATTTTGGAACAGTTTGAGAAGGATCGTTGTTACCTCTTCTCTAAATGTTTGATAGAATTTGCCTGTGAAGCCATCTGGTCCTGGGCTTTTGTTTGTTGGAAGATTTTTATTCACAGTTTCAATTTCAGTGCTTGTGATTGGTCTGTTTATATTTTCTATTTCTTCCTGGTTCAGTCTTGGAAGGTTGTGCTTTTCTATGAATTTGTCCATTTCTTCCAGGATGTCCATTTTATTGGCATAGAGTTCCTTGTAGTAGTCTCTCAGGATGCTTTGTATTTCTGTGGTGTCTGGTGTAACTTCTTCTTTTTCATTTCTAATTCTATTGATTTGCGTCTTCTCTCTTTTTTTTCTTGATGAGTCTGGCTAATGGTTTATTAATTTTGATTATCTTTTCAAAGAACCAGCTTTTAGTTTTATTGATCTTTGCTATTTTTTCCTTCATTTCTTTTTCATTTATTTCTGATCCGAACTTTATGATTTCTTTCCATCTGTTAACTTTGGGCCTTTTCTTCTTTTTCTGATTGCTTTAGGTGTAAGGTTAGGTTGTTTATTTGAGATGTTTCTTGTTTCTTGAGGTAGGATTGTATTGCTATAAAGTTCCCTCTTAGAACTACTTTTGCTGTATCCCATAGGTTTTGGGTTGTCAGATTTTCATTGACATTTGTTTCTAGATATTTTTTGATTTCCTCTTTGACTTCTTCAGTGATATCTTGGTTACTTAGTAGTGTGTTGTTTAACCTCCATGTGTTTGTATTTTTTACAGTTTTTTTCCTGTAGTTGATATCTAGTCTCATAGCTTTGTTGTCGGAAAAGGTTCTTGATAGGATTTCAATATTCTTAAATTAACGAAAGCTTGATTTGTGACCCAAGATGTGATCTATCCTGGAGAATGTTCCATTAGCACTTGCGAAGAAATTGTATTCTTATGTTTTTGGATGGACTGTCCTATAAATATCAATTAAGTCCATCTTGCTTAATGTATCATTTAAAGCTTGTGTTTCCTTATTTATTTTCATTTTTTCTTTTTTTTTAAACTTCGGGTTTATTTATTTATTTATTTATTTATCTATGGCTGTGTTGGGTCTTCGTTTCTGTGTGAGGGCTTTCTCTAGTTGCGGCAAGTGGGGGCCACTCTTCATCGCGGTGCGCGGGCCTCTCATTATCGCGGCCTCTCTTGTTGCGGAGCACAGGCTCCAGATGCGCAGGCTCAGTAATTGTGGCTCACGGGCCCAGTTGCTCCGCGGCATGTGGGATCTTCCCAGACCAGGGCTCGAACCCGTGTCCCCTGCATTGGCGGCAGATTCTCAACCACTGCGCCACCAGGGAAGCCCTTATTTTCATTTTTGATGAGCTGTCCATTTGTGAAAGTGAGGTGTTAAAGCCCCCTACTATTATTGTGTTACTGTCAATTTCCCCTTTTATGGCTTTTAGCATTTGCCTTATGTATTGAGGTACTCCTCTGTTGGGTGCATAAATGTTTACAATTGTTTTATCTTCTTGGATTGATATCTTGATCATTTTGTAGTGTCCTTTGTCTCTTGTAATAGTCTTTATTTTAAAGTGTATTTTGTTTGACACAAGAATTGCTACTCCAGCTTTCTTTTGATTTCCATTTGCATGGAATATCTTTTTCCATCCCCTCACTTTCAGTCTGTATGTCCCTAGGTCTGAAGTGGGTCTCAAGCATGTATACGAGTCTTGATTTTGTATCCATTCAGCCAGTCTATGTCTTTTTGTTGGGCCATTTAATCCATTTACATTTAAGGTAGTTATTGATATTTATGTTCTTATTACCATTTTCTTACTTGTTTTGGGTTTGTTTTTGTAGGTCTTTTCCTTCTTTTGTGTTTCCTGCCTAGAGAAGTTCCTTTAGCATTTGTTGTAAAGCTGGTTTGTTGGTGCTGAATTCTCTTAGCTTTTGCTTGTCTGTAAAGGTTTTAATTTCTCTGTCAAATCTGAATGAGATCCTTGCTGGGTAGAGTAATCTTGGTTGTAGGTTTTTCCATTCCATCACTTTAAATATGTCCTGACACTCCCTTCTGGCTTGCACAGTTTCTGCTGAAAGATCAGCTGTTAACCTTACGGGGATGCCGTTGTATGTTATTTGTTTCTTTTCCCTTGCTGCTTTTAATATTTTTTGTTGTATTTAATTTCTGATAGTTTAATATGTGTTTTGTCTTGTGTCTCCTTGGGTTTATCCTGCTTGGGACACTCAGCACTTCCTGGACTTGATTGACTATTTCCTTTCCCATATTAGGGAAGTTTTCAACTATAATCTCTTCAAATATTTTCTCAGTCCCTTTCTTTTTCTCTTCTTCTTCTGGGAACCCTATAATTTGAATATTGGTGCTTTTAATGTTGTCCCAGAGGTCTCTGAGACTGTTCTCAATTCTTTTCATTCGTTTTTCTTTATTCTGCTCTATGGTAGTTATTTCCAGTATTTTATCTTCCAGGTCTCTTATCCGTTCTTCTTCCTCAGTTATTCTCCTATTGATTCCTTCTAAAGAATTTTTAATGTCATTTAATGTATTGTTCCTCATTGTTTGTTTGCTCTTTAGTTCTTGTTAAACGTTTCTTGTATTTTCTCCATTCTGTTTCCAAGATTTTGGATCATCTTTACTATCATTACTCTGAATTCTTTTTCAGGTAGACTGCCTATTTCCTCTTCATTTGTTTGGTCTGGTGGGTTTTTACCTTGCTCCTTCATCTCTATGTATTTCCCTTTCTTCCCATTTTGCTTAACTTACTGTGTTTGGGGTCTCCTTTTCACAGGCTGCAAGTTCGTAGTTGCCATTGTTTTTGGTGTCTGCCCCTAATGGGTAAGGTTGGTTCAGTGGGTTGTGTAGGCTTCCTGGTGGAGAGGACTGGTGCCTGTGTTCTGGTGGATGAGGCTGGATCTTGTCTTTCTGGTGGGCAGGACTGCTTCCAGTGGTGTGTTTTGGGGTGTCTGTGAACTTATGATTTTAGGCAGCCTCTCTGCTAATTGGTGGGGTTGTGTTCCTGTCTTGCTAGTTGTTTGGCATAGGGTGTCCAGCACTGTAGCTTTGCTGGTCATTGAGTGGAGCTGGGTCTTAGCATTGAGATGGAGATCTCTGGGAGAGCTTTTGCCATTTGATATTATGTGGGGCTGGGAGGTCTCTGGTGGACAAATGTCCTGAACTCGACTCTCCCACCTCAGAGGCTCAGGCCTGACACCCAGCAGGAGCACCAAGACCCTGTCAGCCAGTTGACTGAGAAGAAAAGGGAGAAAACAATAAATAAATAAAATAAAGTTATTAAAATAAAAAATAAAAAAAATTATTAAAAATAAGAAAATAAAAAAGTAATTAAAAAAAGAAGAGAGCAACCAAACTGAAAAACAAATCCACCAATGATAACAAGTGCTAAAATCTATACTAAAAAAAAAAAAAAGTGGACACACAGAAACCTAGGACAAATGGTAAAAGCAAAGCTATGCAGACAAAATCACACAAAGAGGCATACACATACCCACTCACAAAAAGAGAAAAAGGAAAAAATATATATAAATATAAAAAAAAAGGAGAGCAACCAAATCAATAAACAAATCTACCATTGATAAAAAGCTCTAAATACTAAACTAAAATAAACATAAAAGCACAAACAAATTAGACGGAGAAAGCAAACCCCAAGTCTACAGTTGCTCTCAAAGTTCACGGCCTCAATTTTGGGATGATTTGTTGTCTATTTATGTATTCCACAGATGCAGGGTACATCAAGTTGATTGTGGAGATTTAATCCACTGCTCCTGAGGCTGCTGGGAGAAATTTACCTTTCCCTTCTTTGTTTGCACAGCTCCCAGGGCTCAGCTTTGGATTTGGCCCCACCTCGGTATGTAGTTTGCCTGAGGCCGTCTGTTCCCTTCCCAGATGGGAGAGGGTTGAAGTAGCAGCTGATTAGGGGGCTCTTGCTCACTCAGGCCAGGGGGAAGGAGGGTACAGAATGCAGGGTGAGCCTGCAGCGGCAGAGTTCAGCATGACGTTGCAGCAGCCTGAGGTGCTCCATGTGTTCTCCCAGGGGATGTTGTCCCTGGATAATGGGACCCTGGCAGTGGCAGGCTGCACATGCTCCAGGGAGGGGAGGTGTGGATAGTGACCTGTGCTCGCACACAGGCTTCTTGGTGGCTGCAGCAGCAGCCACAGCATTTCATGCCCGTCTCTGGTGTCTGTGCTGATTGCAGTGGCTCGCTCCTGTCTCTGGAGCTCGTTTAGGCGGTGCTCTGAATCCCCTCTCCTCATGCACCCCGAAACAGTGGTCTCTTGCCTCTTAGTCAGTTCCAGACTTTTTCCCGGACTCCCTCCTGGCTAGCTGTGGCACACCAGCCCCCTTCAGGCTGTGTTCACACAGCCAGCCCCAGTCCTCTCTCTGGGATCTGACCTCCAAAGCCTGAGCCTCAGCTCCCAGCCCCCACCTGCCCTGGCGGGTGAGCAGAGAAGCCTCTCAGGCTGCCGCTCCACCCCCCCCACCCCGTCTCCGCCAGTGAAGAGGCTTCCTAGTGTGTGGAAAGTTTTCCTCCTTCACAGCTCCCTCCCCGATGTGCAGGTCCCATCCGTATTCTTTTGTCTCTGTTTTTTCTTTCTTCTTTTGCCCTACCCAGGTATGTGGGGAGTTTCTTGCCTTTTGGGAAGTCTGAGGTCTTCTACCAGCGTTCAGGAGGTGTTTTGTAGGACTTGTTCCATGTGTAGATGTATTTTTTTTTTTTTTTAGAAATTCACGTTCATTTATTTATTTATTTATGTATGACTGTGTTGCGTCTTCATTTCTGTGCGAGGGCTTTCTCTAGTTGTGGCAAGTGGGGACCACTCTTCATCGCGGTGCGCGGGCCTCTCACCATCGCGGCCTGTCTTGTTGCGGAGCACAGGCTCCAGACGCGCAGGCTCAGTAATTGTGGCTCACGGGCCCAGTTGCTCCGTGGCATGTGGGATCTTCCCAGACCAGGGCTCGAACCCGTGTCCCCTGCATTGGCAGGCAGACTCCCAACCACTGCGCCACCAGGGAAGCCCCTGTAGATGTATTTTTGATGTATTTTTGGGGAGGAAGGTGATCTCCACGTCTTACTCCTCTGCCATCTTGAAGGTTCCTCCGAGAATACAGTTTTAATGGAATATGGAAGAGTACAAAAAAAGAAGTGCTCCATTATCAGTTGTAAAAGAATGTAAGCTGACTAAGAAATAGGACAGAGTTTTCATGGATGTGAAAAAAGCCTATGTATTTAGAAAACGAATAAGCTTACTTAATGTTTAGGTAGCAATTTTTATAGGAGGATAAGTAAAAAGATTGATATTGATTTTTTCCCCAAGTCCAGGAGACATTTTGTGATTATAATATTGGTTTTTAGTATTTTGATATATTGAATTTTTTTAAGTAACTAAATACTGATATTTTTGTTGATGTAATACCATTATTTGATGTTTTGAAAACTTTGAAGTCTCAACTACTTACGTCTTAATATATATCATAGATGATCATTTTCAAGCCAACAAAATACGTTCAAACTTTTCAGACCATATTCTTTCCTTGTTTGAAACCTTTCCAAGTTGTAGTCTTATTGTTGTTACTCCCATTTCCTAGGCTGTTAATGGGACTGAGCATCTTTTGTCATGCCTACTAGTCATGAGTAGTTCACCAAAGTCACTTTGGGTTTCTATCTGCTATATTTGTGTGGCAGGCAGAATTCTAAGACAGTCCCCAAGATTCCCACACCCTGGAGTTCATGCTTTATATAATCCCCTCTTTTTGAGTGTGGGTGGGAATTGTGAATATGATGGGGCAGTTACTCTCTTGATTAAGGTACATGATATGACAAAGGTGATGGTCACTCTCATGATTACCTTATGTCACATATATTACTGTCAAAGCAGACTGGAGAGAGATGCTCCTGTTGGCTTTGAAGAAGCGAGCTGCCATACTGTGACATGGCCATATGATGTATTACCATATGGCCATGTGGCCTATTGCCACATAACTATAACCTGAGGGCAGCCTCTAGGATCTAAGAGTCAACAGCTAGCAAGAAAATGTGGACCTGTGTCCTACAACTACAAAGGACTGAATTCTGCCCACAGTGTGAATGAATTTGGATGAAAACTCCAAGATGAGAACAAAGCCCTGGCCACCACCTTGATTTCAGCCTTGTGAGACCCTAAGCAAGGAGCCCAGGCCCAGCTATGCCGTGCCTGGATTTCTGACCTAAAGCGCTGTGAGGTAATAAATGGGTATTGTTTTAAATCACTAAGTTTGTGGTAATTTTACAGCAATATAAATGAGTACAATTAATTGATGTTCTCTTACAATGAGGGGAGTGGTGTGGGTGATGGAACATTATGGGACATGGAGGATGGTGTGGTTATTAGGTTACATGGGTACAGGAAGAATAGAGGAAGGAGGTTCTCAGGCCCAATTCCCAGCTGTTCCCTAGAGCTCAGCTACCTGCATTTGCTCATAGCTAGATTCCTTCCACTGTATTGCTCTGATTTTCCTTCAGGAAAAACTTGAGTCTGACCATTTCTTACTTTAAATAATTTAACCAGATCCTTCTATTCCAATTATTCTCCCTGTGGTGCTGGACCCTAGTTCTCATTCTGGGAGCTTTGCTTTTAACTACAAAGTAACACTTTATGTGATTGATAATTACCTACTTGGTTGAATAATCTTGTCTGTTGAATATTTTGTATGTATCTGTCTTTTTCCATATTACCACAAATATGATTTGGATATCACATTACAGGAAATAAATAAAAACCTAGTATTGTCTTTTTGGTTTCAATATCACAATCACTAGGGACATCTGCTGATACATCTCCTTACTATGAGGGAACAAAAGAGCTTTTTTTATTTCAATTCATTTCTTTAATAAAAAATTATTTAGTACTTATTACGGCATGTCAGACACAAATGGAGGGACATAAAAATGAATAAGAATTTGGTATCTGCCTAGGACAGTAACTAGTAAGAAGGTAACTTCATTGACCCTCCTCAGTTTCAATTTCACTGTATATCAGCTTGAACTCTGGTGTGTGTCAGACCACTTTGGGCGTCGGTTTCTTGTATAGAGTGATGGGGATGGTAGATGATCAAAGTGTCTGTCTTAAGTGTAGTAGTGATGGGTCAAGTTGTCAGGGACATCAGCAGGAGACCTAGACTGGCATTAAGATGCAGCACTAATAGAGCTTCATGGGGGGGGGGGGTAGAACTGAAACTATAATATTGAATTTCATTAATAGTTGATTAGTTATAAATTAAAATTTTTATGCCTATCAGATTGTCAAAAAAGAAAAAAGTTGATTATATTCAATGTTGGAGAATATTTTGGGAAATAAGTACTCTCAAATACAATGGGTAAGAGGGTGATTTGACAGTGTCTATCAAAATTTTAACTGTGTATGCCCTTTGACTCAGCAATTCCACTTCTAGGAATCCATCCTATAAAAATACTCTAACAAGTACTTAAATACTTATTTACAAGGAAATTTATTGCAATGTTAGTTATAATAGCTTCCAAACTGGAAACAACCTGAATGTCCATCAGTAGGAAATTGGTTAAATATAGTACACTAATATAGTAGAGTATCATACTGTTGTCAAAAAGAACTAGGTATATCTATATGTATCGACATGGAAAGGTATCTATGATATATTGTTTATTGAAAAAAGCAAATTGCAGAATCTATGATTCCATAGATCTAAATAAATTATATAACTATAAAATATATAGAGTATGTATATGTTTGCTATATATACATATACAATGTACTATATATATTTATACTATACAATATACCATATACATATTTATATGCAATTGGGTAGATGTTTATATACAGAAGAGTCTAGAATGACACACACTAACTTATTAATAGTGTTCACCTTCAAGAAGTAGAATAGGATTAGGAGGGCTGACTTCCACTTTGGTATCTATACTGTTTGAAAAATTTCCAAGAAATATAAATGATTTTTACTACCAAAAAATCCTTTAGGCATTATTTTAATATACACACAAATATATAAATATGAAACTATGAACTTGATTATAGGGGAGATCAGGCTAGAGTTTAGATCCTTGATACAAACATCAGTGAAAATATAGAGCCCAGAGTAAAGGTATAGGATGGCATCTGTACCAGCAATAAGTCCACTATGAAAAGAGCCACTTATATTTAAGAAGCATGAACTATGTTTGGAGGAATGTGACTGAAAAGGGTAAAAGATTCAACATGCAAAGGTTGGGAGTGGGAGAAATAAGTCCACAGTGGACTATTCCTAAGATTCAAATGCAGGCAGCTGAGGAGAGTCAAACAAACCCCTTGTGGGGTTTGATGCTTTACTGAACTCAGATCTAAGGATAGTTATTATCTCCCATTACAATAAGTGCCCTTGATCTCAACTTCTGCCCCAGGAAGCAAAGGTGACTACAGAGACCAGTACATCTCAGCCCCTGAATCAGAAATTATCCCAAGTCAAACTTATTCATGAAATTTGTAAAGATGTGACCCTTTGGGGTATGTTTGTGGGAAAGCAAGTGGCAGTTTGTTTGGCTACACTGAAGCATGAAATGTAACCAGTTCATATCTATTCCCAGTTGTTTATATTTATTGGAAAGAGTCCTGGACCCAAAGTCAGCAAATGTGGCTGGACTTCTATCCTTGTGCTGTTAATGACTAATTCTATGGCCTCGGGTAAATTATGTAATTTTTCTGATGCTAATGTCCTCATTAGTAAAACAGGACTTTTAATAATACATATTTTATTAAATAAGCTACTAAATAGTAATGTGTTTAGCATTGTGCCTGGCATGTCATAAGTCTCACAAAATAGTAACTAGTATTACTCTTTGAACACTCACCATGTAACAAGTACTGTGGAAACACTTTTATATTATTTTATTTAACCCTTACAAAACCCTTAATATTGATACTATATATTTGACGCTTTACAGATGAGGAAACTGAGGCTAATTAAACTTAAGTAACTTGCCCCAAATTAGTAAGTGGCTGAGTTGAAAGTCAAGCACAGGCCTTTAGGTTATTAGAATATACTGTTTGTTCCTTTTTTCTTTCATATTAGAAAGCAGTGTCCCAAATCATTTTAAATCACAGAGTGTTATCAGTGAGGGGTAAGAAACAGAAGAAGCAATAAAGGTGAATTATTCATTCTTAAAATATGGTAATCTGGGTAAAGCTGTTTAATTAAAATGTAATCTCTCTTCAAAGGTGGAAATAAAGACACTGTCTTTCATCAGTACTTAACAATATCTTTTATAGACTTTGAGGATACTGATTTCATTTAGTAACATTTATTTATACATCTCTAGAAATCTGTTTTGCACATGTGTCCAGTTTCTTTTAACTCAAGGGTATTGTAGAATCTGAAAAATTTTATATCCTTTGGTTTTTCTTGAGAGTGAGAGTAAGAGGATTGAGGAAGCTGCTTCAAATATATTTCTTCACTTTGGTGGAAGATGAGCTTTTGAATTGTATTGCCAAATACAATAGTTATGATCAAACTATGCTTGCATAGAGGGAATTTTTATTTCCCTTCAAAAAAAAAAGATCTTGAGAAAAGAAAAGTTTCCTATTTCATTCTAACTATAAATCTCTTCCCACAGAGATTTGTTCTCAATGTCCCCTTTTAGAAAATGACACCATATTTTATTGGTGGGAACAGTAGAAACCATCGTTGCTTCCTTGAACATCTGTCATTCAGATCTACCCATTAGTGGGGGGAGAGGGGAAGAAAAGGGTGCTGAAGAGAATCAAGAGTTATGGTAGGGTAAAGAAATAAGTTTGTCCTTCTTGGGAAAACTATGGAGGAATCACAGTTAGTCTTGGAAACCATGGTACTGTTACCTTCTTTATGGTAGGAACATTAGAATCTCAGAAAAGATGCCATAGTCCTGCTAAGAACACTTTATTCCCAGATTGTGTTTGCCCTAGAATATAGGCAAAGACATTTGGAGAAATACTCAACTACAGCAGGACTTTTTGCTGGGGCTTTCCAACAAGCAGAATCACTGCAGTAGCCTGTTTGTGCCTCTCAGCTATAGATCATTCTTGTAGTATTGCCACCACCAGATGAAATTGTGGGTAATTGAGTGCTTGTGCTAACAGTTGTCATGATGGCTGAATCTATGATTGGACAAAAATATCTTACAACTTCATCCATAAGTAGGAACCAGATGGAGAGTTTACTATGCCAAGAAGACAACTAATATCTGAGGAACGCCAGTTGGCTGTATCAAATACCCTAACTTGATTCATTTATTAAGCATCTATTTTATACTAGTAGTTGAAGCTACAAAAATGACTAAGGCATGGACCTTTGTCTTAAGAGCAGAAAGCATGTGAGGGAAGGACATTCATTTGAATATTGACTTTCAATAGTGTCATAATAGGATTTGTATAAACAACAGTGGTACATAGATGAGGGAAAAATAAAGTCTTTTTGGGATTAAGTTGAGACTAAGTGTTAGACAAAACTACAGAGAGCTGCTTGTCCAGACTGTGAAGGATCTGCAGTTTTACCCTACTGGCAACCTGACAAGTCAGCCTGCTATATAATTTCATGGATGCAAGCAGAAAGCACAAGACTCCTGGATTACACACAAAGAACTTCCTTACTCATGGCACTGCAAACAACATGAGCTTCATATTGGTATCGGTTTCTCTTTTCATCCAAGTCTCACAGGGGTGATGCAGAAGCCAAAGAAATACAGTACATGCAATGGGTTTGTGTCACAGTTGAGGGACCCCAAGATTAGGAAATCTAAATCCTTCATAACAGCCTGCAAATAGACCTACCCAACCTCTGTCCCAGGGGAGACATTATCTCTATTATACTGGACAGTAAACAAACCTGCCATCTCCTTCATAAGGAGAAACTCTATCTTCCAAGGCTCTTTGCTATGTAGATACTATTTAAAAAATAGGCTGGAACAAAAGCTGCCTCTGCTGGCAAGATGTGCAGAATTGTGAGAGATCCATGGAGAATTGTCTCACAATAATATCCATCCCTTGTTTCTACCCCATCTTGGCCTCTGATGAATTTTCCAATGTGTATAGACGCTTCGATCAATCTGAGAAGAGCTACTACTTCTTGTCTCATGTTTCCCCTGCCTCTTAAAGTAGATCCATAGCCTTAGAGAGGATATTGGGAAAAGAAAGAGCAAGACTATGTCCCTACCTGATAGGACACAGTGGAAGTGAGTCATGGCCATGAAGACATTTGGAGGACCCCAGGGTGGAAGAAAAGACCATAGTGTGGTGTAGTTCCTGGTCCATTGCTCTGGATGCATATATGAAATATGGAGGGGGAGGTTCGATGGTTTATTTCACCTGAATTGTCCTCACATTGCACATCTGCTGCACTTCCTTTTGTCTGGTGGAGTTTTTCAAATGATAAATGGCCAGATGTCAAGCTTTCTGTCACTTATCAGCCAACACCATCCCTCCTTTCTCAGCGAGATGACAGGGCTGCTGCTGTTTCACTGATAGGTGTTTTGCCAGCCATGGGTGAAGCTGTATGACAGTGTAGTGAGCGCAAGCTAATCACTCCTTCCCGGCCTGAATGCTAGCTGCCTAGCAGATGTCATTCCTAAGCAGAAGGTGATCAGCTGTCTAGTAAAAATCACTGGGTTCTGAATTCTCTTTCATCTTAAAGAGCTTAAAAACAATCTCAGATATCCAAAATGGTTCTTCGGCTCTTTAATACTCAGATATTTTTTAAACACTGGCATTTACCAAAGTTTTTGTTTCCTTGCTCCAGCATGCCCTCTCTTATCCTTCCTTTTATTTTTCTCTTTGCATTCCCAATCCTGCAGATGTTCATGAGTTAGCTTCAGAAAGTGGCAGATACCCTTTTGAAATAAAGAGCCACTATGCCTGTCTTCACATTCCAAGTGGCAGACAGCTCACGATTCCCTTTGCAGGCATCACATACCTGTCTGCTTTGGTACATGGTGGCAGACATTTGAAATATGGTGAATAAAAAAACCTGTAGAAATCAAATTGTACTTGTGAAACAAAACGACAATAAAAACAATTCCCCGGTCTTTCAAATGTCATGCAGCTCAGTTATAGTTTTCAGCTTAGCGTTCACAATCAGCTCTGCCTTGATTGCGATTCCTCTTGGCTCTGGCCAAATAACACCTTCTATTTGGAGGCTACTTAATTATAATAACATTACCCGACACTATCCCCAGTAAAATACAAAAACGGGGTGAAAAAATTAGCAGGACGCAAGCCGTAGAGAAATAAATGGCTCTCTGTCCGTGGTAGGTGGGTCACAGACTGTACTTTTTTGGCCTCATGTCAAGATTCACAACTTTTATGAACTCATATATACATCATTACTAATTAACTACTCTCACATTAAAAGAAAAAGAACTTCTTTTCACACTCTACCCAGTATTAAAGCCAGTCGTGTTTAGAGTGATGAGAAGGTGGTGTATCATAGCTGTTCCCTTTCATAATGGCTGCATGCACGGGCAGGAGGTCAGGTATGTTGTGGTTTGAATTCCAATTCTTCTGTTCAATGGCTTAATGCGAACTTGTACCAGTTGTTTAACCTCTCTAAGCCTCATATATAATGTGGAATCATATATAATGTGGAAATAAAGATAGCTACGTCATTGTAGAGTTGTGTGCACCAAGTGAAATAAATCATGTGAAGTATTAGAGAAGAGATGGCTAGGTGACTACCAAATTTCATCCTCCCTTATTTTCTATCTTCCCGTGTGATTAGGCCTAGCCCTATTACTAAATTCTTTCCAATGGAATGTAAACAGAGGTAATATGTGCCACTTCTGGCATTAAGGCATGGTGCCTGTTGTCTCCATGTTCTCTTTCTTCTTTCTTCCTGGTGGAACCAGGACATAGTGGCACCTTTGTGTTTTGTCCATGCAGGTGGCAAGATCCTAGATTCTAGATGCTGTTAGGATGGCAGATGTGTCTTTTTAGCCCTGGGTCCCTTATTGTTTCTTGGAGCAGAGACCAGGTACCCATCCTGGAGATCCTGTTTGAGCTACTGCATTTTTGAATATCCTTGATAGAACACGATAGCCATTACCCTAACTAGGTATCTAGTCTGAGATCCAGCTAGTTATAGCTGTTCAAAAACCATGGGTATTGTGTCAATTCCCTTATCAGACTGTTATCTCTTTAGGGGAAGTGTTCATGTTTTAATGTTCTCTGCATCCTCTGCAGTGTTTATAGCACAGGGCCTTGTGCATAGCAAATTTGTTACAATTCTTTATTGAATAAATGCAGCTCCTGAGATTGAATTATCGTTCAAAATATTCAGAGTTTAAAACCCTAGCTGCCATGAATTCTTTTATTTTTCCCTTCATGTCTGACCTTTGTGGTTTCCCTGCTTCAAATGCAGGCTATTTGGAGGCTGGAATTAATAATTTTTTCTGTCTCAGTTTGGGTAAACACAAGGTTGTGCTTGGCAGCAGGATGTGCCATGGTCTGATGTGATGAATTCTTCTTTAAAATTCAATAAACCTGTAAGGAAACTAGGAATTCTTTCCTCTAGATGAACTGCTTATATTATGGGTAACAATGACTATGGTTTGCTGGAGAAACTAAGCAGGTAGTAAAAGTGCTCAGGAAAGTTGCCATGAATTTAAAAGTAATCACTCATAATTTAGAGTTCATCATCCTTGAGCATTATTTCATGAGATAGGTTTAGGTCATTATGAAGAAGGTGCTTTTTCTTGCGTTAGAAACTAGATAAAAAGGGATGGTGGTTTATGACTGCTGTACAGTTGATGAGATACTAGAATTTCACACGGCAGCAGGAACTCAAGAGGAAATATCTGAGAGAAACATGGCCTTTCTGGGTGTTTCCATAGTGTGGATTCTGGTCTGGGTTATAAATTGGTGTGAAACCATTACCATTTTTTTTATAATCGCTTTATGTGCCTGTGTGTGCTTAAGATATAATTAACATGGATGATCTTGGAGAAATGGTCGTTAATTGATTTTTAAACTTCAAATCACATAGGCCATGGATAACCCAATAGTGGAGAACTAGTTGGTTTCTATTTTCCCAAGGCAGATGTCATCCTCCTGGCTGTTTGTCTTAGGCAAGTTTAAGGAGCCATTTGAGTTTCAGTTCCAACTTTGGCACTTTCTAATATGTGTCCTTGGTAAAGTTACTTAGGCTTTTCCTTAGCGTCCCAAAATCTTAATATAGAGATAATAATAGTAATTACCTCCTAGCATTATTGTGAAGACTAAATGAGATAATGTATGCAAACCTTATAACAGTGCCTGGAACTTAGAAGTTACTCAAAAGGGTTAACACTTTTTACTTATTCAGAGCAGTGGTTCAGACCAGCATCAACATCACCTAGGAACTTGTTAGAAATGCAAATTCTTGTGACTCAATATACACCTAGTAAATCAGAAATTCTGAGGGTAAAGCCCAGCAATATGTGTTTTAACAAGCCCTCCAAGTAATTCTGATGCGTGCTAAAGTTTAAGAACCACTTCCTTATGCAGATGGTTTAACATTCCTGGTTTTCCATTTTCCAATCTGTAACATATTTCTGTGATCAACATATGATGCTCAGAAACTGTTCCCCTTCTTTTGAAAAGAACATCCTAATTTTCCACTAAGAAAATCACCTCTTCCCTATTCTCAGTCCATGTGGCTAAATGAGGCTGATCTTTCCCCTAGGTTTAGGGTGGGATCATGTTCTAGCATTAAGCTAGAATCAGTGTATCCCATCCTGCAGGCCACGATGATTACTTCAGGTACGGATATGTGATTTGATTCAGGTCAATCAAAGCCATGTCTAGGAGTCTGACTGGAGTTGTTGGAAAGATAGAAGCTCTCCACCATTGGAGTTGCTAAGAGGAGGATGTAAACCTGGAGTTAATACAAAAGCATAAGCTCTCATAGAATAGGGCCAAAACAGAGAACTTTAGAGCCGAAAGATAGACAGAAAGTAATTCTTGATGACATGGATCAAACCTTTAGACCCAGCCATGCCTGAGGGCTTTCCCCTGGACTTTTCAGACACACAAAAATTAGACCTCTTCCCACCTGTTACCATTTCTTGAACATGTTTTCTTCTTAAAAAGAATCACTTATATATGCTTTAAAATTAGTTCGATTAATAAACTATTTCATAAGCTTTTTGTAAGGAGTAAACTAAATCAATGTATATAAAACTATTGTGTAAGTCTGGGTCATCTGAGAAGCAGACACTAAAATGGGATTAGATGTGCAATAGAGTTATTAGAGGAATGACTGTAAGAGAAAGTGGGTAAGGAGTGAAGGAAGGGTAGTTGGAAGAGCCATCGGAATGTAGCACAGATATGACTCTTGTGAAGGAGAGAGGGAAGGAAGGAGGCATGGGTGGAAGAGTCTTAGATTGCAGCATAGTTCTAAGAAAGTCCCTGAGCCAAAGTCTCCCACCAGAGGAGTTCCTCATCTTCCAGAAATGGACCCACCTCAATATCCAACCATAATCAGTTGGTTAGAAGCAGTTCATGGGAAACATGACCTCCAGAGAAATCAGTGATAGATTTCACAGTGTAGCAGCTGAGGCCTAGATCAATCATTCTCCTCACAGAGATCTGAGAGACATTTTCATGACCATGACGAATGCCTTGGGCAGTGTCTAGAACTAGTAGGGCTTCAATAAAAGCTTATGACTCCTCTGCTTAACCTATTCTTCTGAAAGAAAAACAAACATCCTCAAAGCCCTTGCATACCCCTTCTATTCTTTGTTCTAAGTATGAGTACATCCTGGGTCTCTTTCAGCAGCCACATGTTCTAAATATTGCAGACTAATAACTAATAAAACAAACTCTACTGGCCCAGCAGGGAGCAAGCTATTCATCTGATCACTTATTGCAAAATGCCACTCAGATGATGCCTTTAAAGCATAACTGCCAGGCATATCGATTTTGTCAATATTACACTTGGATTAAAATCAGCATAGGTTAGCGGAGAGTGTAGGGCACTCCATCTCTCTCTTATTCTAATAGAGTGTAATTTATAAACACCCTAACCCCAGTTTAACTTCTTATGACTCTGGAGTTAATAGTTGTGCATCAAGTTGAATGACTTTTAGGGCTAGAAAATACAGTTACAAATTCTTGGAAATCCACATGCAGCAAGATTCATCCAGGCCATTTTCTATGATTCGTGCTCTCCTTTGTTTGAAGAGTGGAGGATTAGTAGCAGCCAGGTGAATCGTAAATATCTGAATTTTAAAAAATTACTTCATTAAATTTCTGAGGTTACATAAAGTACTAAATGTATAAGTGTATTAATATCTAGGGGAGGGCTTCCTCCAGTGACCCATCCCCCAGTGGTGAGAACCTTTCCATAGCACATCTTCAGTTTTCAATTCTCTGAGCCTTGGTTTTGAAACCCCTCTTTAAAAGTTCTTTACAGTTGTAACAGGTTGGAAGTGAGGCAATACAATTACCTTTCCTTGGCTTTCTTTACAATCTTCTTACTCATTTTTTAGAGTTTCTAAAAGACTCATTCAGTCTCACCTTGTCATTACTCAGTTGCTCCAATCATGTTATAAATGACCCAACTCTGGCTGTGGCGAATGCTAAAAGCTCCTGCACAGTGAATTGGGATAAACTAGAATTTAGGCTAAAATGAGGAGGGCAACATCTGCATACAGCCCTAAAGGAGAGGGGCTTGTACATCCTAGACCAGGACACTAGTTAGTGTTGGAAATTGTATTCCAAAGGACAGGGACTACAGCAGGATTCAAGCATGAGACGGTACTTGGCTGAGAGAGCCAGAGAAACAAGCCAAATCTGAGCCCATCAGGTTCTGGCAAGCCAAGAAGCAACACTAAGGCCATGGGTCCTGGAGCAAGATGGAATAGGGTTTCAGAGCCAAGAGTTCACAGCAGAATGGAGATAGGATTTAGAGAGGCAGCAGGTGAGGTACAAGCAAGCAGGATCTAGGGGGATTGCCATGATTAACTTAGGGTATTTTTAGCTTGTCATTATTCATTGATAAGTATATGGCACCTGAGTATTTGGGTTGCCTTAAAGGGCCAGAGCCAGTTAGGTGTACGACAGAGGTGCTGCCCCATATTAAGTTAAACCTTTAAGTCCAAATGGCGTGGGGACAAATTCAAGTTCCATATCAACTTGTTAATTCCGAGTTTGAGGGAAGTGAAGCAAGATGCAGTTTTAAAGTTCCAGGGCAGATAATGCTTTTGTTTTTAGTTGAAAATTTTGTTGTCTATCAAGGAGGATCATGCAAAAATTATGAGAGATTTCCAGAAACAAAACCTACTTTGAAGCCGGCAGAGAGTGCTTACTTTTGACTTTTCCTAGGTAGTATAATGGAGTGGTTAAGAGCATGAATTCTGGAGCCTCACTTTGAATATCAGTCTTGCTAATTTAATTACTAGCTATGCATGACTTTGAGAAAGTTTTCTAACCTCTTTGTGCCCCTGCATCTGAAAACTGAGAATAATAGCAATACCTATGCCTTAGGGATGTTGTGAGGATTAAATGAATGAATACACGTAAAGTTCTTAGATCAGAACATAGCACATAGTAAGTGCTCCTTAGTATTAGCTATTACTATTATTCACCTATAGGCACTTGGACATTTTGAGTAGAACATTCAAGGGTTTTCAGACATTTTTAAAACAGTGAATTCTTTCTTCAAATTAAAAATTTTATCGGAAACTCAACACATGGTAGATAAACATGATATTTCTTCAGTTATTGCAGGAGATGGAGAGCTCAGAGCCCTACCCATTCAGTTCTCCATGTGATTTCATGGAATTCAAGGGCCATGAAGAGCACAGTTTGAAAACTGCTGAGCTAGAATTGTTTAGACCATACTTTCTAGGGAGGAAGGTGCTATTATCCATTTGTCTGGGTTCACTTTGATTCCAGGAATGGAACCTACAATGCCTGGGAGAGTCTTGATGGACATTTGGGGGTAGATCTAGGACAGAATGAGACTCATTTGACACATGGCTGTGTCCACGTTCATGCAGTAGTTGTGTGGCACAAATAACCACACACTGCATAGAATTGTTCCGAAACACAATGAGAAGGAGTTTTGCCAAAAGTTGGTACAGGAGAGAATAACCTAGATTTCCAGGTGAATACACACACACACACACACACACACACACACACACACACACACACACACACACACGCTTATTGATAAGACTGGTATATAGGCAGCCTGTCCAGGCTTAGAATAGGCTTTGGAGTGTCTTTGTGAGATATTTCCCCAATTCGTTAATCAACAAATGTTTACTGAGAGCCTAGTATGTGCCAGTTACTATGCTGGATACAGGTCTTGTAGGCGTGAACCTAACAGATGAAAATCCCTGACCCCACAGAGCTCACCTTCTGGTATTATTGCAGTACGTCTGTGTCTTTTCAACCCCTAGGGGTGAGCAATTCTAGACTCAGAGAAGTTTCTCCCAGATGTGGTTTAGACATTCGTAGACTAAATAGAATCACAGTTAGTGAGTTGGAATGGATCTTCAGAATATTGTATCAAGACCCTTTATTTACAAATGGAGACATAAAGGCCAAGAGAATTTACATGCTGTGCATGCTTTGCCTGAAGTTCACACTGAGTCGGTGTAGACCAGAGTCCAGATTGCCTGTTCAGCATTTAGGCCATAGCACAATCATCACCCTTTATCCAGCCTCATCCCTGTCTCCCCCAGCAGGTCTGCCAACCCATCCTTACTTCCTTTTCTCATGGGTGGGTCTCAGGGGCAAGTTCAAAATTCCAGAGACACTTCTACTTGATGACAGGATGTGGAATGCTTAGAGTAATCAAAACTTGGGTACTACCCAGTATTTCACTCTCCCACAGGCTGCTTTTCAGTCTCTCAGACTTTTATATTGGCACTTATCTCATGGCCATTCATTCTGCCTTAATACCAGGCTTCTTTTACAGTCTTCTTCAGCCCTGCTTCAATGCCATTTCAGCATATCTCTGGAATGTCCAGTACCTGGCATGTATTTCTTATAGCCCATCTGCTATATTTTGGCTGATACATTTACTTATTAACTCACTTCTTCCATGAACACATACATATCTATGCATACTCCCTAAATACAGTTCATATTTTACAAAATCTGTGCTTTGCCAATAAAATATCAAGGTGTCAATATTGGATTTATGCATTTATTCATAAAATATTAATAAAAACCAGTCACTTTATTAGGCACAGAGAATGCAAAGATGGAGAGGATTATTCTTCACTCCCAAAGAATTCACAGTCTGATAAGGAGAGACAAATAAATACATATTTACAATCTGATGTAATAAATGCTAAAGGAGCTAAGGAGAAACTATCGGTACAAGTAGGGAAATCTTCCTGGAAAAGGAGTCACTGACTGTGAGGCTTGGAGACTAAGTGGGATTGTCCAGGCAGAGGGGGCAGGAGCAGGGAGGCATTGCACCTAGAGAGAATAGCATGTGCATTCACATATGTGTGCAAAATGTCATGGCATACTTGGGAAGCTGTGAATTGTTTGGAGTTTTTTGATACAGGAACCTTGAGCTCTGGGGTAGTTAGAGTTAAGACTGTAGATAGGACCTAATGAAGTTCACCAAAGATTTGGACTTTATTCCAGACAACAGGGAAGCTCAGAAGAAATTCAAGCCAGTGAATGATGTATCTAGATCTAGAAGTAGTGGAGGTGTGGAGCAGTAAGGGGCTTGGAGATCTGTTGGGAAGCTGTTGGATTGGAGTGAAGGGTTTGTGTTAGACACACCAGAGTAGAGGTTGCTAACGAACCACCATGAGCCACATAGAATCCAAAGTTGTGATTCATGTTGCTTGTACAATGGAAACTCATACTTGAAAAAAATTCAAATTAGTTGCCATATGATCTGATTTCGCATAAAAATCTGGATTTCCATAATTTTTTGAAAAATTTAGAAGGTATGCTAACAGTTGGCTAGAGTTAGTAACAGTTGTTCCCTATAGATGAGGCCTGTCTTCCTAGTCACCATGGTCTCCAGTTATCCCTCTTATATCTGTAATATTGGAACACAGTGTCAGTAGCCACATACCATTGGACATTTATGTCACCTGAGGACATCTCTGCAAATGGAGCCTCTCCTGAACCTACAGCCAGGTGCTGTTCTCATTGGAATTCATGTTCTAGTAGATTGGGCATGGGTCTCCCTGTTGAAAACCATAGCATTTCCCTGGGATCTCCTGATTTCATAGGCATCTTTGAATTCAGTTTTCTTAACCATGGCTTGATTCTAGTGCTAGAGTGGTTTGGTGTTGAATGTAAGGGACCTTCCTTAAAAATAAATTATTGGGGTTTCCCATTGTGTAACAAATTAAGCAATAGAAGCATGCTTGCAATGGACCAGTCATAGATCTAGATGCCATGAAGGATACCAAAGGTATAAGACTGATTACTAGCCCTCTCAGAAATTAATAATCGAATTAGAAGCCATTTCCAATCTACTAGCTGAAGCTATCTCTTGTTCCTTAGTCCTGCCACTCTGGATACATACTTAATAGATGCTTTCTAACCAGTAGAGTACCATTTAGTGTACTGAAACAGCTTCCTTCTCAATGGCACCCCGAGGCCTGAAAAAGTTTCTACAGCTTTCAAGGGAATGGAATCTATAAGCAGAGAGCATCATCTAACTGGATCAGTGCAATCTGTTCACACCTGGACCCTGACTGGTCGCTGCAGGGTACCAGGGCATTTGTTGTAAATGGGGGAATTCCTTTGAGCCCCTGGGAAGTTTGAGCAGCAAGCAGTCAGTATGTCCCTGTGAACAAGATCAGAATTGCTAAATATAAAAAAAAGTGTTATTTATTCTCCTTCTAAATTATGGCTTTAGAAGATAATACAACACAGTTATTAGTGCCTTGTTTTTCTTAATGTTCTGCAAATTTATACATCTTCTGAGACTACAAATACTCTCACTAGCAATAAGGATAAATTATGGCAATAAACATAATATACAGTGACCTAACAGGAAAAATGATAATCCCTTTAAATGTCACATGGTAGCATTTAATTTGCATTTAAAAGGCAGTTAGTATGAGTAATTATAAGTTAATTAAATATTGATTGTTCTAAGAGCTCTGTTGTGATTTAGGATCTATGCAGTGTAGAGTAAATCTGGCTGATTTGAAATAAACTTAAAATGACATTGGTAACTACTGCGTAATTACATTTTATAGTTATTAAATGTGACTTAACAAGCTAAATATTTATGATGAACAAGTCAAATATTATGGTAAAACATCAACATTGGTTTCTCAGAACATACTCCTATGATATACCTTACTAAGTGCTTATACTTTCCTAAGTTTTTTTTTTAACTATCATTTTATACTCAGTTTTCTTTGTGGAACATTGTACTATTTATAAGAGAAACTTCGTGTATCCTGTGTACCTGTTGTGTTGTGCCTGTTGATATTCTCAAATGCAATCAATAGTAAATTATTATGTAGTAAGGATTCTCCATTTACTTTGTTTAAAATGTTCCTTTGAAACACTTATGTCTTATTTCAAATTTTATGTTTATGAATTATGCAGTCAACTGATTTATCACCCCTCTCTTGCCTCTTACTAGAAGAGTGCCATCAAGCAGACACCAAC
Organism: Balaenoptera acutorostrata; assembly: GCF_949987535.1. NCBI lineage: Eukaryota > Metazoa > Chordata > Mammalia > Artiodactyla > Balaenopteridae > Balaenoptera > Balaenoptera acutorostrata. The sequence goes on along the minus strand of NC_080069.1, from coordinate 66,924,187 downwards.
TAAATCCAAATAAAACTCATTCTTACTCTTCCTTTGGATATCCATCGGAAGAGTAAATGCATTTTTGAAAAGGTGTCTATCTTTTGAGGGAAAACATAAAATTTGCTACTTAGAGCAAGGTAATGTTTCAGAAATTTCTTTAATAATCTTCCAGACTTTGCCATGGTAACTTTTCATTCATATTCACTCTTCTGTCCATATATCCCTCCATCCCTCCATCCACTCACCTATTCATTCAAATGGCTATTTATTCAGTAAGACATCATGAGCAATTCTGCATAAGAATGTTAGTAAATTTGGTCTTTTGTCTCCTTGCCTGGAAACCCAACTTTGTTGTTGCTGGAGGCTAGGGAGGTATGTTGCTGGAACTCAGAATACAGTGTGCCTACCAGATTCTTCTTTTATATAATGGTGCTACATTTTGTTGTGGTTGGATTTCTGAAAGAGAAGGCTTTTAACATTAAAATGTTAGACTGCAGTGAAACATTAAATGATAAGTAAATATTGTCAGATCTCTTGAATGTTGCCAACTGTTGATGTTATAATATAATATATTGGAAAAAAGTTGGATATTTGTTTGCTGATTCATTGCTATAATCTCAAATTCAGTTTGTCTATAATTAATCTTCTTCTGCTTTTCATCTCTCCAAACCAGCTTCCCAAGTCGGTAAGACCACTGTGCACTCAGAATTTTCCAATTACATCTCCCTTCCTGCAACCTCAAGTCTTGTCTACTCTTCGTGCTTTCAAAAACCTCCATGGTCACCTCCCCCACCTACCCATTTAAATTTCGCACTACTCCCCAACACAGTCTCAACAACTCTCCCTTTTCTGTCTTCCTTTCAAAATCTTTTAAGATTGTAAATTTCGTCTTGGCTCTGTAACTTGCTAGCTGTCTACCTTTCTACAAATCACTTAATCTTTCTGAATCTCAGATTCTTAATCTGTAAAATTAGGAGAGAGGATGTGGGGCAAGGGCAAGGAGGTGCATGAAATATCTCTAAGCTCACTTTCCAGTTCTGAGCTTTTTTTTTCCTTTCAGTTCTATGTTGAATCCCATTTCCTTCATGATTCCTTCCCCAATCGTGCTATCATACGCTAACTTGACTTCTCTGAACTCTTATAACACTTGCAGCACTTACTACACAAGTTACTGAGATACAAATTCTCTCATATCGTTCCCTTTTACCTTATGAAGTTTCATATTAGCTCTCTAAATGGACCATAAACTTCTTTAGGGCAGGAACCATGATTTAGGCTTCTTTGATGTGTCTTTCGCCTATGTCAAAGGATCTAACATAATAATTTGCTCAGAGAAGAAGCTAACTGCATATTTCTGATAAATTATTGATTGAGAAAAAGATAGAATTAATGGTTCCACTGTACCAAGCTATTGCTACTTGGGCTGAAACAATCTGCTCATTTATCTAAATGCAGATCAGATATTACCTCCTCTGTAGGACTGTATTTGTTCGTCTTTTCATTCCCAGCACCTAGCACATATCCAGTGTTCAATAAATGTTGGTTCCAAGAATGAAAGAATGAATGAATGAATATCCTCTTCTTTGAGAGCTTTTATTAGCCACTAGGTTTATTGAAAATAGTTTCATCTCTTATTCTGTGTAGCAACAAAACACCTTTCAAATCTGAGCTTTTTATCTGGGCATGTAAATACTCCCTTTCAAAGTACATTAATCTCGATAAGCTTTTATTATTATTATTATTATTATGCTGTGAACTCCAATTCTTTGTTTTCCCTTAACAGAGTCTTTGCACCAGGAAGGCACTTGCTCTTGTCTAATCACATCTGCAAGTAAGCAAATATTGGCAAAAACTCATAAAATCTTATTATTCCCTTTGGGAAAATAATGTCAAACTCAGTGGCCACTATTGCCATTTATAAATATGAGTCACAAATTTACATTGCCTCTGGACACCATAAATGGCCTGTCTTATAAAATGAGAGTAAAAACCCTGCTTCCACTCTGTTAAGAAGGGTCAACATGAATAATCAACCGAAAACAAACCTTTAAAAGCATTTTGATGTTAAAAGTTGCTTATCACAGCTCACGTCCTAAGAGTAGCATGCAATTTTTACTTATCTAGTTCTATTCCATAGGTTTTGCTTGCTTATAAAAATCATACTGTGCAGCAAGGAAAGCTAAAATGGCTTCTCTGAAGAATAGGCATATCAGTTATGATTTTTGACTGACAGCAGCAGAATCTGTGTCTTATAAAAGGGAATTTATTGCCTGGGCATGGAGGATTCACAAGGTCTCTGGGATGCTGGGGGATGGGGCTTGAGGATAGATGGGAACCACAGAAGCTCCAGAAAGTAGGAGGCAGGAGCCCTGAAGCTATCTCAATAATCTGAACTGTTGCCATTGCTAAAATGAAGGAAATTAACAAAATTTCCCTAATCCTTGAGTCGACACTCAAGAGTTCTCCTTTTTCAGTTTCTTTTGTGTAAGAGAGTTGCCTAGAATTATACTGCCTACAAAATTACATAGAATGCGGAAAAGATAATATCCCAGTAGTAAATCAGGAAGCTATTTTAAAGGGGAAATGCATATTGAGTGGCTTTAAAGTGACAACATCCACCACAGTAAGTGCTCAATAATATAGGCTTACATTTACTCAGTGTATCATTCATTCATTCAGTCAACTAACATAATGCATGTCTACTATGTCTAGCTACTGAGCAGAGAGCTTGGCCTCTGACCTTGAAGAGAATACCATATAGCACATAAAGGAAGCCTGTAAAGGAATAAGTACAGTGGAGTCTGATTAGGGTCACAGTGAGTCACAGATAAAGTGATAAGGAAATTCAGTGAACAGGAGCTATGAAAGGCAGTGAAGGAGAGGGAAGAGTATTGACTGTGGAATCATTGGAGGTGGGTTTGATCATCCATCCTGATAACTAACTTTAACTTTAGGAAAAGTCACTTATCATCTCCAACACCCAGTGACCTCATCTGTAAAATGAGAAGGATAAATGGTCCTTGTAAGATTAAAGAAGTAAATGAGATTGCAAATATTTAAGCATTTAGCACTTAGCAGGTATTTGATAAGTGGTTGTTGATTCATTGATTCATTTATTCATTCATTCATAACAAAGAAAGTTGCTGGCTTCTGGCTGCACCAAGAAGGGGATATTGCAAATAGATCTTGAAGAAATGAGTAGGGATCCCTCTGGGCAGAGGGAAAGGACATTCTGAGCACATGCAAAGATGAAGAAGTGATACGGGCATGGGGACCTCTGGAGAGGTGGTGAGAAGATCAGAAAAGATGGGCTGTGAACATTTAGGGCAGTGTCAGGTAAAGAGAAGAGAGTGTTAGGGGATCGCTGATAGAAGGTGTAGTGCAATGTTAAAAGGTTGGATTTCATCCAGTCATCAGTGCTTTTCAAAATGTGATCCCTGTGCTTCCTGCATCAAACCCAGTAGGATTACTTCTTAGAAATGCAGCTTCCAAGGTCCCAATGCAGACTTTCTGAATCAGAATCTCTGAGAGTAGGTTGTGGGGAAACTACAGTTTTTACAATCTATCTGGGAGATTTTAAGATACCTTACAGTGTGAGAATCCCTGGCTTTCTACTAACCCCTGTTAATAGAAAGCCAAGGGAAATGTTTAAGTGGGGGCGATCATGAGAAAAGGAGAGATTAAGACTCCATACCCTGTGTTTCCTTTACTTCAGGAATTTAGAGTATATTATATCCGTCTATAGAGGATTTTGATATTGTTGAGTTAAAACTTAACACATATGAGACGGATATGGTATCCCGGATTCATGACTGGGATGTACCAAATCATGGTATTCTCTTTTTATAGCCAAGAAACAGACTAGACTATGGAATAATTCTGTAGCAAATAAAGTAGAGCAAGATGGCTGATAATAAAAATGAATGCTTTCTAAAAGCATTTAACACTCAAGGAGATGGAGCCAGGAGAAGACGAACACTTTTGAAAAGGGGATAGGGGTGGGAGAAGAGAAAAAAAACAGCATAAATTTTCAGAGCTATGGTAAATGTCACAGAGAATTCAACAATTTTCTTTGCAGAATTTAGAAAATGAGTATGCATAATTCCAACTGGGTGATATCACAGGGAATTTGAAAAGTACCCTGAGGCGATTCAGGGAGCTGCTTTTACATTCAAGCTGAATGAAAGAAAACATCCATATTTCAACTAAGCGTGCACACACACATACACACACCCCCAATGGCTGCATGCAAACATGCATCACAAAAGCACTTAATCACAAAAATATATTGTTAGGCTGAAAGTACAGCAGGTAGGATTGCTTTCTGGATGCCCTCTATCTATCTACCCAGGCCCCAAAGTCAGGACTCAGATGTTGACCCAATATGATCAACCAGCTGCAATTCAACCTCAGACATTTTTGGGGGAGTTGAATAGATAAAAAAAACAATGACAGTTCCTTGTTGTTCTGACTTAAAGCCTTAAAATCACATAAGCATAGACTTCTGTAGTGTTTAGATGTCTATTTGCAGAGGACTGCATTGAGGCACCGCCTGTAATTTCTGGCAGCCCTGTGAGCAGCGCATTAGAAGTTGAACTCCTTTGAACCAGTTCCTTGCTTTCATTCACTTGCTAAATGCAAATCAGTAAGGAAAGGAAAGGAGACTGGTGACATGTCTGAGAAACCACAGAGGGTCATGTTAGGTAAGCCAGTGGGAAAAAAAGCAAACTGTCCATCATCTGGGAAGCAATTTCAACATAATAGCATGAAGAAAAGGGGTAATATTTCTGAAGCAGAAAGACAAACAGATGTATTTTTATGCCGAGAGATCTGGGCAACAGAAGTAAAGAATGTCAGTGAAGAACCCAAAATGGAGCTCTAAAGGGTCACTCTTGGTTGGGTTCATTCATCCATCCATCCATTCAACTAACATTCATTTAGCCATGACTATTGTCATGTTCTGTGCAAGGTGGTAGGGATACAAAAATAAATGTAAAATAGTGCCTTCCATCAAGGTGCACACATTTCTGTGGGAAAGGCAGATGTGGAAAAAAATATTTATAAAGTAGTGTGTATAAATTTTAACTGTAAGCACACAAATAGTCATAAGAGCATAAGGGGAAAAAACCCTAGAGAAACAAAGTACTGGAAACTGTGTGTGTATGTAATAGAAAAGAGAAAGCAAGGAAAGTCCATAAGAATGCTTGAGGGGAAATTATTATGACGTTCTGGCCAACGTTAATGGAATATCAGGAACTTGCTTGATATATTACCATTTAAATATTCATTTGATCATGCTGCATTCAGATGGAACATGAGTTCTGAAGATAAAACAGTCTTACAGTAATGTAGCTAGAATGACACATGTCCTGTCTGCTGTTCTCAGGATGAAGCAGGGAAAGATGGAAGGAAAGTGTGTGGTCATGATCTCCATCTCTCTGAGTCAGAAATTTTTAGAAACTGAGATGATTTGCTTAATTGGAATAAGTTCATGATTGTGTCTTCTCTTCTCACAGGCCAGGAGGTGAAAACTGTTAGAGTAGAATCAGTTCAAATTAAGCCTTAAACTTTGGAATGTATGACTTTTTTGTTTGTTTTGTTTTGTTTTGCTGGCTCAGAGGACAGTAGATGAGCAGAAGGAACTGGCATTTATTGAACACCAACTTTGCACGTGGTTCTATGCCCAGGGCTTAATATAATTTACCTTATATATTAGTACTATGTAGGAAGGTTATGGAAATGACAATATTGCATAGAGATTTTAAACATAGAGATTCCTGGATTCAAATCTCAGCTCCTCAACTTACAAGTTGTGTGATCCTGGGCAAGGTACTTAACCTCTCTGGGCCTCAGGTTTTTCATCTGAAAGATGTTTATATTAATAGAATCTTCCTCAGTGGTTGTTATGACCATTAAATTATTTAATATAAGTAAAATACTTGGAGCAATACCTGACTCAAAATAAACACCAATAAATGTTAGCTACTCTTCCAGCTTTTAGTACTACATAATATTTTGTTCAGTTGACCCTCTGGGGAAAATGCTCATTCATGTATTTTAAAAATTAGCATATTAGAAATATCAGTAGAAAGAACAGAATTTGATAAAGTGTAGTGACAGTGAGTTTACAGTAAACATCTTAACTAATGGTGAAATGTGAAAAGCTTTCTCTGTGAGAAAAGGAAGCAGACAAGGAAGCCTTTTACAACCACCACTATCCAAAAATGTACTTGACATACTAGGCTGGACATTAAGGCAAGAAGAAGAAAAGAAAGGTATAAGGAGAGAAAGGAAGAAGCAAGCTGTCACTATTCATAAATAATATGATGGTATATATAAAAAATCCAAAAGAATTATTGGAATCAACACTGGGTTTATCAAGATTGCCAGATACAAGGTCAATATACAAAAGTCAACTGAATTTCCATATTCTAGAAACAAGCAGAAAGTAAAATTTTATTTATTTACTTATTTATTTTTTATATCTTTATTGGAGTATAATTGCTTTACAGTGTTGTGTTAGTTTCTGTTGTACAACAAAGTGAATCAGCTCTAATTATACATATATCCCCATATCCCCTCCCTCTTGAGCCTCCCTCCCATCCTCCCTATCCCACCCCTCTAGGTCCTCACAAAGCATCAAGCTGATCTCCTTGTGCTATGCAGCAGCCTCCCACTAACCATCCATTTTACATTTGGTAGCATATATATGTCCATGCTACTCTCTCACTTCGTCCCAGCTTCCCCTTCCCCACTGTATCCTCAAGTCTGTTCTCTACATCTGCATCTTTATTCCTGCCCTGCCAGTAGGTTCATCAGTACCATTTTTTTAGATTCCATATATGTTCGTTAGCATGCAGTATTTGTTTTTCTCTTTCTGACTTACTTCACTCTGTATGACAGACTCTAGGTCCATCCACCTCATTACAAATAACTCAGTTTCGTTCCTTTTTGTGGTTGAGTAATAGTCCATTGTATATATGTGCCACATCTTTATCCATTCGTCTGTTGATGGACATTTAGGTTGCTTCCATGTCCTGGCAATTGTAAATAGTACTGCAATGAACATTGTGGTACATGTATATTTTTGAATTATGGTTTTCTCAGGGTATATGCCCAGTAGTGGGTCATATGGTAGTTCTATTTTTAGTTTTTTAAGGAACCTCCATACTGTTCTCCATAGTGGCTGTATCAATTTACATTCCCACCAACAGTGCAGGGGGGTTCCCTTTTCTCCACACCCTCCCCAGCATTTATTGTTTGTAGATTTTTTGATGATGGCCATTCTGACTGGTGTGAGGTGATATCTCATTGTAGTTTTGAATTGCATTTTTCTAATGATTAGTGATATTGAGCATCTTTTCATGTGTTTGTTGGCAATCTGTATGTCTTCTTTGGAGAAATGTCCATTTAGGTCTTCCAACCATTTTTGGATTGGGTTGTTTGATTTTTTGATATTGAGCTGCATGAGCTGCTTGTATATTTTGGAGACCAATCCTTTCTCAGTTACTTCATTTGCAAATATTTTCTCCCATTCTGAGGGTTGTCTTTTTGTCTTGTTTATGGTTTCCTTTGCTGTGTAAAAGCTTTTAAGTTTCATTAGGTCTCCTTTGTTTATTTTTGATTTTATTTCCATTACTCTAGGAGGTGGGTCAAAAAAGATCTTGCTGTGATTTATGTCAAAGAGTGTTCTGCCTATGTTTTCCTCTAAGAGTTTTATAGTGTCCAGCCTTACATTTAGGTCTTTAATACATTTTGAGTTTATTTTTGTGTATGGTGTTAGGGAGTGTTCTAATTTCATTCTTTTATATGTAGCTGTCCAGTTTTCCCAGCTCCACTTATTGAAGAGGCTTTCTTTTCTCCATTGTATATTCTTGCCTCCTTTATGAAAGATAAGGTGACCATATGTGCGTGGGTTTATCTCTGGGCTTTCTTTCCTGTTCCATTGATCTATATTTCTGTTTTTGTGCCAGTACCATACTGTCTTGATTACTGTAGCTTTGTAGTATAGTCTGAAGTCAGGGAGCCTGATTCCTCCAGTTCTGTTTTTCTTTCTCACGATTGCTTTGGCTATTCAGAGTCTTTTGTGTTTCCCAGAAAGTAAAATCTTAAAAATACACCTTTTTCAATAGCATAACAATGCCAAATATCTAGGATAAATGTAATAAAACTTCTATGTAGAAAACTATAAGAACAGTATTTCTTATAGGAAGTTAAGATATGGGAGACTCAGTAGCAATAGATTAGAAGACTCAGTGTTTTCAGTGTGTTAATTTTACCCCAAATTAATCAAATTTTCAAGTTCTTTGGTAAAGTCTTCCCAACTTCTTGTTGCTCTTTAAGACTGTTTTGACTCTTCTTAATCTTTTGTAGTTCCATATTAATTTTGAAATCATCACATCAAAAGAAAAAATTGTTGGAATAGCAATGGACTTTAACTTGAGGGAGAAATGGGAAAAATTTCTCATGCACAATTAGCTTTCATACAAATATTACAAAGCGCATAAATAAATTTATAATAATGAGAGTCACTTGGCATACCCAACAAATAGGACAAGTCACACCTAAGAAAAAGTAATAATGAAGGGAATGGCCAACTTGTTTAAAATAAGTTTGGTTAGAATCCTGAAAGAGATAAATAAAGAAATAGCATTCTTAAAATGATAACAGTTTATTAAATTGGAAAAGGCATATATACAAATTAACCAAAAATATTGAAAATTATAATTAAGTAAATTACTTAGTAGATGAGATAAATAGCAGACTATATAAGGTAAATGAGAAAGAGTATAGTGGAAGAGAAAACTAAATAAATGTGGTAGGGGCTGGCTTGATAGTCACCAATGGCATTTCATTTTCTTGGGCACATAAGAAAACCACTCCTGAATGCCCTTGGATTGATATTGGTGCTATGTGATTAGAATATGAGTGAGGTTAATGTGTATCACTTTTAGGTCTGGCCACAAAATACCCTGTGTGATCCTCCAGGCATTTCTCCTTCCTTGGAGATACTGAAGACCACATGTTGATGATAGCAGTATCACAACATTACACAATATATTTCTAAGTCATAGGTTGGAGGAGATCTGTTCAAAGAGCTCCCCAACATCATTAAACCATGACATAGGCAAGAAGTAAATTGTTGTTCTGCGTTCTGAGGTTTTTTGTTTGTTTGTTTCTGTTGTGCATCATAGTATAGCCTATCATGAGTAAACAGGAAATCACCTGGAATGCAGTAAAACAAGATAAATACATAAAAAAATAAAAACAAAGTTATAGAGGATTACTGAGAAAATCCAACATATGTATAATTGATGTGTCCAATGAGCGAGTATCAGAATGAGGGAGAGAAATTGTTACAAGAGATAATAGACTGGGAGTTTTCCAGAATTAAAGAAAGACATAAATCGTTAGATTTTTAAAAAGTCATTCAAGTGTACTACTTTACTTGTAGTAGTAAATTTCATAATAATGACTTTGAAAAATGAAATTGGCCAAAGCTTAGAAATACACTGTAAAATCTCTTTCAAACTCTTCACTCCTTTATTAACTCTTTCATTCATCCATATAAGAAATAGTTTCAAAAACCCACTATCTGTCAGATTCCTCCCACCCCACTGCAAAATCTTCGCTTTCTGGAAAATCCTTAGTTTCCCTAGCTGTTCAGCAAAGTATTGCTAATAACATGGCCTAGTCCCAAATCCTGTAAGATTAGAAGTGGCTAGGGCAGATTCTGGAGATCCTAGAAGCCTTGGCCATATAGAGTGTCTCTCCTCTGATCTAGAGCCTGTGAGGGAGTATGAGGGGGTTTGAACTTGAGAACAGAGAAGCAAGCAAACATCCTCAGGACAAGATAGCACAGGACTCAGAGGAGAGGCTTTTCTGTCCAACTTGCTCAGGAAGCACTTCCTTAATGATGTATTTTTTAAAATTTATTTTTTATTAAATTATAGTTGATTTAGAATGCTGTGTTAGCTTATTAGTTTCTGGTGTATAGCAAAGTGACTCAGTTATACATATATGTATATACATGTTCTTTTCCATATTTTTTTCCATTATGGTTTATTATAAGACATTGAATATAGTTCCCTGTGCTATACTGTAGGACCTTGTTGTTTATCCATTCTATATATAATAGTTTGCATCTGCTAATCCCACACTCTCCATGCATCCGTCCCCTACCTTACCCCCTTTGACAACTGCAAGTCTGTTCTCTATATCTGTGAGTTTGTTTCTGTTTCCTAAATAAGTTCTTTTGTGTCATAGTTTAGATTCCACATATAACTGATATCATATGGTGTTTGTCTTTTTCTTTTCGACTTACTTCACTTAGTATGATAATCTCTAGGTTCATCAATGTTGCTGCAAATGGCATTATTTCATTCTTTTTTATGGCTGATTAGTATTCCATTGCTTAATGATGTATTTTTAACCATAGGTGGCAACCTGTAAGTGGGTCAGAAAATAACCATATAGCATATATATATGTGTATATATATGTGTGATACATATATATACATATTTGCTGTGTTGTTTGAGTTTTAAAAATATTTTACTTAAAAATAATAAGATATTTGTTATTAGGCATATAACATTGTTACTTTGTGCCATGTTTAGAAAGAAGAATCCAGATTCTGTAGGCTCTCAGCCCAGACTGACTATGAACACCTTCAACTCAGGTGTCCTACTGGGAGACAGAACCAAGTTTAGGAAGATAATCCCAGAAAAAGCCAGGAGGATAAATATGCTATGAATTACAGCAGCCAATCATAGGAATATTGTCTTAAGAAGCATCAGTGAAAACTTGGGAAGATGCCCTTGTCCTGCCCTTGTCACCATGTTGTGCAGTTCCACACAAAAAAAGGGCCACCTTCTCAGTGTTTATAAAAGGAGCTAGTTCTCTCAGAGGGAACGTGGAGGAGAACTGATTAACAGGGTACAGTTGTCCTCTCTAGTGAAGTCTTTAATATTCCTTTTGATTCTAGGATCTGTGATGTTTCATGCATCTTGACATCATCAAACCAACATCAAAATGGAGAAATAAACATGTACTGAATGCCTTTTACAAACCAAAACCTTTTATATCCTTGATCTCATTTAATCTATACAGTGGTCATGTATAGAATATATTACTCTCCTTATTTACAAATGTGTAGCTAATAGCTACAGGATCTAAGTAATGTGCTCAATGGCACTGGGATAATAGGTGATAAGGACAAGAGTTACTCCAGGACTAGCTCCACGGTACAACCAGAGCAGACTTTCCTCTCTACATCATACTTTCTCTCTAACTGCAATTAGAGCATCTGGTTTACTTTCTTTTGATATTGTTTATTTATATTCTTTCTTTTATGCGGGGTCGGGTTTTTTTCTTTTCCTGTATGTTTGGTTGTGATCATGGAACTATTAGTCCCTAAGCTTCTTACAGAACCACAACCTGTGGCTGTCAGTCCCAAATGACACATGTGTATCTAGTAAATCCCTCTTGACCTCTTTCTTGAAGCTTTGATTCCACAAAAGATGGAGCTTTCTTCAAGACATTTTACTGCTATAGTTTTGCACAAACCAAAACAAATCTTTTGGAATCTTAGTTTGAAGACTGACTGCCTTAAGAACTAGCATCCTTTATCACTTGAACTAAATAATCTTTCTCCACAGACCATACACTTCTGTCTAAAAAGAGTAATGTGGTGTGTAACTCGGCTAATACTTCACTCCATTCCTCCATCTTCCATTATTTGGAACCAGAATGTCCTCTTGGTGAATTATCCAAACTTTCCTGTTTTCTTCTGGTTTCCTACTGTTTTCCCATTTTACTCTTCTTGCTGTATTTGGGGCTGTTTGGATGTCAGGTGACTGAAGGGGTGCCCTGGGCACATGGCAGAGTGGTCAGTTTGGATCTGTCTGGAACTGAGTGTCCTTCATTCCAGCCATGGCAGAGTCTCAGTGCATTGCAGCTGTCCTTAAAGCTCACCGTTCTGAGGAATTGCTTAGCCCCTTGCCAGGAGGGGGATATGACCCTCAGACGGATAGTGTTTGTGGAGACTGGGCAGCATCTTCAGCTGTGCCTTGATTATCTCAGCGGACTCAGACGTTGCTTCCTGGTAAAGCAAGTGCTCACTCTGGACAGTGGCTCTTTCCCACAGCAGGCTATTTCATAGCCATCTAGCGGGATATCAATAAGAGCCTTGCAGGCTCTTTTGAAAGGATACTACTGTTTTCAAGACCTCAGCAATAGGAGCTGAAATGCTTGTCCATTAGGAAATGGAGCTGCTGGTCTGTAGTATGAAATGGGATCTCAAAGGCACTTTACTGGCAGGTGCTTTAATACCAGAGAGGTAATTGTTGCAGTATTGATTTCCCTGGGTCTCCTGCTGTAGCAAATGGCCATCTTAATCTGCAAGAACTTGGGTTAATGCTTAACATCCTGTTGATCTTGAGTGTCCATTTATTCCTTCGGGATCTTGGGGCATCGTCTCCCACAGTGCATGAGCTTGTCTTGAAGATTTCATTTCAAAGTGCTCGACGTTCCTTGTCATAAATAAATAAATTTAACAGTGTAAACATCAGACCCTCCCATATCATCACCAGTTTGATAATCACCTCAGTCAGTCACTTACTGGTTTATCCCAGCACCTGCCTCCTTATCCCTGCCCTCACCAGGGCAGTGGCCCCTAGGTACCCTGCCATTTTCTTAGAAAGGATGTCCAAGGCAGGACTTGTCTGAAAATATGGAGGCTGGGGAAATGATAGGGTGGAGAGTCTGAGAAAAGAATATGTCTTTCTTCTTTCCTCTGACAGGAGACACTCACAGGCGATGCAGCAGTAATGTATGGAAGTTAACTTCCTTCTCAAGGGTCAGAGGTTCTGTTTCTCTACAACTTTGGTGTGGGTTTGGTTTGGCTGTCCATGAAACTCACTCTAGTCCTTTCAGCTGCTTTCTCCAGAGTAAATCACTATAGCAGGATTTGTGTTTCTTAATTTAATTTCTTGGTGGGAGGAATCTGATTAACTCAGCTCAGCCTAGCAACAGGTTTTGGAGCTTACCTTGATCTAATTACCTGTGGATAGATTACAGGGTTAGGGTCTCATGGACAGAAGGACCCTTACTAGGGCAAACTCCAACAGTGGGGAAAAAAGGCTGGAAAGAGGCACCTAAATTGTCAATATTAATTAACTTTCTCTGATAGAAATAATTTAAAAATGTAAAAGTGAAAATCTCATTTATTAGTGAGTCCAGTGATTTATTAGTTATGAAAGAAAATTTTGGCTATATTGTATAGTACCTTACCCAGAGGAAACAGCCCTTTTAGATTTGCTTTTACTGATTTGCATTCATGGCAAGAGATGTGATAAGTTCTAGGAGACTTAATAAAGGCATGTTATTGAGAACATTGCACTCTATATCATGCAGGCCCCTTAGTAAGAATGTAGGGACAAAATCCCTTTAATGGTCTCAATTCCAGAAAAAGCTGTATTTCTTTGAGTAACTGTGTGGACTTTATAATATGGACATTTTGACTCTTATAAATCATTGCGTTTCTCTTTTCTTTGGCTGCTAGGAAGCTCAGAACCAAATTTGTAGACCGCTTCCAGCAAGTGTATAGTATCTTAGGGTGTGTGCTCTTGTTTGTTCATCTTCCATGTGGCTTTTTTATACTCCTCCCATAATCCTTGTTTTTCATGTGTAAGCTCTTCTCTTGCTGGCTCAGTTGGTCCCTGCCATGTCCCCAACAATTCCAGTTCCAAAGGGACTCTAGAAGCCTTACTCCATCCCCAGGGAAGGGGTGGCTCTAAAATAGTTCAAAGTCAAAGTGTAATTCCCAGCTTAATTAAATTAGGCTACCATAGTGACAGAGGAGGTAGAGATTTTAGTGAGCCGACTAACCAAATTAAAGACAAAGCAGAATGGAAGGCATCACTTTTATTTCTTCATTTCCCTTTTTTTTCTGTCTTGCCTCCTAAGAAATTGCTGTGGTGAGTCAAGGACTAGAAGCGCAGAGAAAAGAAAGCTCATATCAGCTGATTATGTTGGACTCTAGACTCATCTTTAAAAGTAGTCAGGTGGGAATGTAAATGAGTGCAGCCAGTACGGAAAACAGTGAGGTTTTGGAGGTTCCTCAAAAAATTAAAATTAGAACTATTATATGATCCAGCAATTTCACTTTCAGGTATATATCCAAAGGAAATGAAATCACTATATCAAAAAATATCTGCACCCCCATGTTCATTGCAGCATTATTTATAGTAGCCAAGACATGGAAACAACCTAAATGTTGATCAGTGGATGAATGGATAAAGATAATGTGGCATATATACACAATGGAATATTATTCAGTCATAAAAAAGAAACAAATCTTGCTCTTTGCAACAGCATGGATGGACCTTGAGGGCATTATGTTTAGTAAAATAAGACAGAGAAAGGCAAATACTGTGTGATCTCACTTATATGTGGAATCTAAAAAATAAACAAACTTAAAGAAGAAAGAACAGACTGGTGGTTGTCAGAGGTGGGGGATTGGGAGTGGGAGAAATGGGTGAAGGTGGTCAAAAGATAAAAACTTCCAGTTATAAGATAACTATATTCTGGGGATGTAATGTACAGCTTGGTGACTGTAGTTAACAATTCTGTATTGCATATTTGAAAGTTGCTAAGAGAGTAGATCTTAAAAGTTCTTATCACAAGAAAAAATAGTTGCTATCTGAGGTGATTCATGTTAACTAGGCTTATTGTGGTAATAATTTCACAATATGTACACATATCAGATCATTATGTTGTATACCTTGGACTAATACAATGTTACATGTCAACTATATCTCAATAAAACGAAAAACTAACTAACTAACTAACTAAATAAATAAGAGTCAGGGTTACTCAGTACCCATGATAACCCTAGTTCAGCTCACCAGGTCATCTGAGGCAAAGCCGTGGTAGAGAAGAGTGTCTGTGGGCCTGGAGGGTGCCTTGTGCCTCTGTTTTTCAGGCCATCATGGATATGTGAGGCAACTGGAACACAGATGTGGATTCTTGCCACTGAGAACATGAATAACAGTGGCAGTTTCCTCATCAATTTACTTAATCCGGTTGCATTGTATTTATGTTTGAAAACTGCCTCAAATCCCTTTGTGAGCAAAACAGGATATGTATGCATAAATGAAGAAATATAGAACTATATAAAAATGCAGGGAGGGTAAGCAATGTTCCCAGTGATGTCAGTGTTCTCCCACTCAGTGATCTATCACAGTGCCTGAAATCCCACCATTAGAAAAACTTTTCTGAGATAAGTAAGTTTCTCCAAACTATCAGGATCAAAGTGGACGCATTTTCTCCCATCTACACATTGGTAATTTATAATTGTACCTCAAGTACCTTGTAAACTGAAAACCCTTTACAGTGTAAGAAACTGTATTATTTAGAGTTATTAGTGCCATAATTTGGATTAAAATCTGCATTAGATTATTGCTATCTGGGAAATCAAAAGGAAAGACCCTGGCAGAATGAGACAGAGAACAGATGAATCATAAAAGCCAGGAAAATCATGAGCAAGGGAAAGCGTGGAGATGACTGAGAGCTGCTGCTGCTCATCCTTGCCTGGGTAGAGCAAACCCTTGAGAGATGAAGCTACCAGGAGGGAAGACCACCTCTGCCACAAGATGCTAAGTAAATAATAAAGAGATTACCTGGTTCAAATGTTGGCCCTGCCAGCCATGATCTTGAACAAGTGACAACTTTTCTGTGTTGTTTTCCCATCAGTGAAATGGGGACAGTAGAATGATCTTCATAATGGAGCTGTGTGGACTGAATGAGCTGATGTTGGCAAAGTGTTTAGGGCAGTGGCTGGCATGTAGTAATCACCGTTGTCGGTTAAATGAAATATGAAAAAAAAAATTGGTGGTCCAGGGAGAGACTGGGTATCATGGAGGTCACAAAGTGCCTATGATATTAAATTTAATGTGCTTTTATTTTTTCCATTTTAAGAGACATACTCATAATCAAAGGTATAAATGTATTAGAAGTGGGGAGTTTGGTGAGGCAAAGAGTATACAAATCCAGTGGAAAAGAAAGAGAAAAGAGCAGATTTGGGAAATATTTCAATGAAAAAGCAGGAGAGTTTGATGACAGATGGAGAGAAGAGGTTTTTGTTTTTGTTTCATTGTTTTTGTTTTTAGAAGAACAGGTAAGATAGTCCTTGAATTCAAGAATGGAAGTTACTCAAGTGCACATTCCTGATGTGTGTGGAAAAGTGTCTTGGGCCTGTTGTGAGCACAAGTTTTGATTAGATGGTGATGGATGCTTCTAATGAGTGAGCAGTGGCAGGACATTGCACACCAGCACTGCCCAACAGAAGCATGAGTCACAGATGTGTTTTAAGATTTTCTAGCAGTCCTCTTAAAAAGAAGCAAAGAGAAAGACATTAAATCACTGTTAATAATATATTTTAATTAAACCAATATATCCAAAATATTATTAGACTGTATAATCAATTTTTAAAAATTAATGAGATATTTTGCTTTTTTAAATTGTCTTTGAAATCTGGTGTGTATTTTACACTTCCAGCACAACTAAATCCTGATTAACCACATTTCAAAACACGTGTAGCTAGTGGCTATGGTATTGTACAGAGCAATTGCTGTACTTTCAGTGAGAAAAATCCTTGTCATTACCCCTTGTCTTGGGGTGCATAGTGTCCCCTTGTCCACCAGGTTAATATTCATTTGTTCAGTTTTGGTCATCCATGGTTGTAACTACATGTATTAAGTTCCTACTCTGTGTTGGGATTAGATACTGGAGGTTCAAAGGTGTCTACAGAGAGTATAATTTTACATCCCAGGGAGGTTTTTTTTTTTTTTTTTTTTTTTTTATTTATTTTTGGCTGTGTTGGGTCTTCGTTTCTGTGCAAGGGCTCCCTCTAGTTGTGGCAAGCGGGGGCCACTCTTCATCACAGTGCGCGGGCCTCTCACTATCGCGGCCTCTCTTGTTGCGGAGCACAGGCTCCAGACGCGCAGGCTCAGTAGTTGTGGCTCACGGGCCCAGTTGCTCCGCGGCATGTGGGATCTTCCCAGACCAGGGCTTGAACCCGTGTCCCCTGCATTGGCAGGCAGATTCTCAACCACTGCGCCACCAGGGAAGCCCTCCCAGGGAGGTTTTGACTGGATTAAACTAGTTCTTTTTTGTTCCAGTTGAATTCAACTAAATCAAACTAGTTTGAATATGACCAATTGAAAACTGGATCAAATTGTTTCAAGCCAGCAAGCCAGTGTGAACCTGTCTTAACAAGAGCAAAGATTTCTGGCTAGTTCCTTTGGGTTACAGCTTAATTATGCTATTGAAAAGTAGTTCTGATTTCAAGTGGTTCTTATGTATTTTGATTATTTAGTTTTACCTGGACTATGTGTATTCTAGTCATTTCAAAATGGCTCATAATGGGTCTAATAATTCCTTGCCAATTCAGAGTTGAGCAGTCTTTTCTAAGAATATTAAATATTTTAAGCCACTTACGAACAGATAGATGTTGCCAAACCCAGGACACAATGAGAAAGAAGACAAAAACCGTCTACAGGAATTGGGCCCTAAGGTCATAGCTACTCTGTCAATGAGCCTGACTTTAGTCTGAACTGACAGATTATTGTACTAGGAGTCTCCAAACCTCCTGAATTTGGGAATGCTTATTCTCAGAAAGAGGTACAAACAGAAAACATTGAGTTAAGGTTAAGTAGCCTTAGTTGTGAGTTGATGTCAGACTTGGCAATGGGATATTAAGAGATTCCTGAAGATTAGGACATTACATATCAGTGAGTGGTGAAAAGATCTGGGATTGGATTCCAGTTCACCCTGGGTTGGTATGAGGCTCCTGGTAACTGTACTAGAGAAAGAGGCAAAAATAAGAAAGGAGAAAAGGGAGACAAGTTGCTGAACACACTCATTCACCTAACAAGAGTACCCAGCTCGGGTCCGGGTGAAGCAGGCCTGGGGGAAGATTCCCGACAATGCCATAGGCAGTGAGAAAGGAGGTACCAATGAATTGATGCAAGGGAGATAAGTTAGGTTTACCCGACTCTGGAATTTTTACCATTCAATCCACACTGCCTAGCACTATCAGGCTAATTTTTCATAAACCAACCTCTCACTTTTTTTAGGTCTCTCTTCCCAAAAGCATTCAATGGCTTCTATTTGGCTACCAAACCAAACATTAAACTTGTTTAATCAATTGCCTTACCTCCCCTTGCAAGCTAATTTTCTTGCCACTTTCTGGTGCTTCTAACCTCCACTGTCAGAATTACTATGTTTTCATTCTCAGGTTAATTTACCCCTCATGTCGGTCTCGCTGTTTTCATTCACTTTTCTCTGTTCTTATTAAAATTCTACCCTTTCAACAAGGCCAGTACAGGGTCTTGCTTCCTGCCTGATGTCTCTAGCCTCATAGATCTTATTTTCCACTGAATCCTCTAGCCCTGATCCACATCACACAACTTGTCACCTCTCTTGTCTTACCTTATTCTTTGAGAATTTCATCAGTGTTAACCTCAACACCCCAGGTAGTTTGAAAGATATTCAATAGGAAGAATTGTGTTTTTAGGGCTTCCCTGGTGATGCAGTGGTTAAAAATCCACCTGCCAGTGCAGGGGACATGGGTTCGAGCCCTGGTCCAGGAAGATCCCACATGCCGCGGAGCAACTAAGCCGTGCTCCACAACTACTGAGCCTGCGCTCTAGAGCCCGCGAGCCACAACTACTGAGCCCACGTGCCACAACTACCCAAGCCCGCGTGCCTAGAGCCCGTGCTCCGCAATGAGAGAAGCCACCACAGTGAGAAGCTGGCACACTGCAACGAAGAGTAGCTCCCGCTCGCTGCAACTAGAGAAAGCCCGCGCACAGCAACGAAGACCCAGTGCAGCCAAAAATAAAATAAATACAATAAATACATTTTTAAAAAATTATGTTTTTGTAATCACTCCCCACCAGCATTATGGAGTTATGAAACACGTAAATCCTTATTGCATTCATTTAAAATGGGTTTTGATGATTACTATGTGCTAGCTACTTGAGATGCAGCAAAGAATAAGGACCCTGGCTTCATGGAGTTTATAATCCAACGGGAAAATTATTAAGTTGTAAATGAATAAATAAATTAGTTTATTTTGACTTGATAATTTTTATAATGAAAATTAAGCCAACGAGATGAAAAGAGAAAACGGAGTTATGAGTAAAATTTAGTTAGAGATTTAGTTTAAGGAATTGACGCACATGATTTTGGAGCCTGGCAGATCCAAAATCTGCAGGATTAGAACAGGAGACCCAGCTGGAGACCCAGGGAAGAGTTGCTGTTTGAGTCCAAAGGCTGTCTGCTGGCAGATTTCCCTCTTCTCCCAGGAAGGTCAGTCTTTTTTCTATTAAGTCTTTCAACTGATTAGTGAGGCCCACCTACATTAGGGAGGATAATCTGCTTTACTCAAAGTCTGCTGATTTAAATGTTAATCTTATCTAAAAATATCTCCTAGAAACATCTAGAATAATGTTTGACTAAATCTGCATACTATGGCCTAGCCAAGTTGGCATATAAAATTAACCATCATAAGGGCTTCCCTGGTGGTGCAGTGGTTAAGAATCCGCCTGCCAATGCAGGGGACATGGGTTCGAGCCCTGGTCTGGGAAGATCCCACATACTGCAGAGCAACTAAGCCCGTGCACCACAACTACTGAGCCTGTGCTCTAGAGTCCGCAAGCCACACTACTGAAGCCTGTGTGCCTAGATCCCGTGCTCTGCAACAAGAGAAGCCACTGCAATGAGAAGCCCGCACACTGCAACGAAGAGTAGCCGCAACGAGAGAAAGCCCACGTGCAACAATGAAGACCCCACGCAGCCAAAAATAAATAAATAAATTTATTTTTTTAAAAAATTAACCATCATAAGAACTGAGCTGATGTTTGAAAGATAGGTTTGAGTTAGTTAAAAGAGGAAAGGTGGGCAGGGTGATCCTGAAAGAAGGAATAGATCCAGAGGTGTGAAACACAATGTGTGTTTAGAGATCTAGAGCAGATCATTATTATAAGAGCATAAAAGATAAATTAGAAAATGGTAGAAAGAAATTCTGAGGACATCTGTGGGAGCCAGGTCATGGAGGGTCTTGTGTGGCATGTTCAGAAACTTTGACATCATTCTGTAGATAGTAGGGAGCCAGTGAAGGCTCCCTAGTTAGATTTGCATATTACACAGATTACTTTGGCTGTGGTGTGGAGAATGGATTTATGAGGGCAAAACTGGGGTTGGAGAAGGCAGTTATAGAAGCACTGTAGTGTTCCCCAAGAGCCATGGTTAAAGGGGGAACTATGGGAGTGGTTGTAATGTTAAAGGGGGGGGGTTATATTCAAGAAATATTTGCAAGGTAAAGTAAACAGAACTTAATGATTAGATGTGTAGAGAGGGAAGAGAGGGACTTCCTGATACCTAGCTTGGATGCTCAAGTGGATTTAGGCTCTATTATTTGTGATCAGAATATAAGGGGATGAGGAAGTTTGTGGAGGGTGGAGGTGGGGAAGACAGAGTCTTGATGCATATAATGAATTCAGATTTGAATATACCAAGTATAAAGAGCCAATGGGACTTCAAAAGGTGTTGTGCAAAAGACTCTGTGAGTCTTAAGTTCAAAGGAGGTATGGAAACTTAAGACAAAATTGTGGGACACATCAGCATACAGATAGTAGTGTTCTGTAAGAACGTTAATGAAACTAACCAAATAGAACCTGAAGAGAAAAAGATCAATGAACCAAGGAGAGAGGAGGACTGGGAAGGAATAGTTAGGGAGGTAGAAGGGAACCAGGAGCACCAAGTATCAGAGAGTCAAGGCAAATGAAGGAACTAAAGGGAATGAGGGATCAACAATGCCAATGCAGCAGTGAGTTCAAGAAAGATAACCACTTGCTTAGGTCTATGGTATTTAGCAGTAAGGAAGTCATCGACAGCTCTCACAAACTCAGCTACAGTGGGATGATGAGAAGAAAAGCCAGATTGCTCTTGGTTGAAGAGTGAGTGGGAAGAAAGGAAATGGTGACAGTGGCAGTCCTTCAACAAAAACTCTGGCTGAAAAGGAAGGGAAAGAGAAAGACTCAGGTTAAAGAGAAGATTATAGTTTTTAGAGTGGGAGAGACCTAAGCATGTTTATAGGCTGTGGGAAAAGAGCCACATTGATGGAAAGGTAAATGTAGGATGGAGAGAAGACCATTGATGGAGCACAGCAGGTTCCAGAGGAGATGGGAATGAATCACTTCAAGGGTTTGGCCCTGAACAGCCATCTGTGGCTAGAGGAAAGGGAGAGCTTGATTATGAAATAAAAGCACATGTGTGGATGGGGAAGCCAAAAACTGAAAAACTGTATGTTGACAGCCTCAGTTCTTCAAAATAATAAGAGCTGAGATCATTATCAGAATGCAAGTGGGATGGAAGTTAGAGTGGTTTGAGACACTTGCTGAAGCTTTGGAATGGCAAGTGAAGAGAATAGGAGAAGAAACTGCCAAGGAGTTCAACTCAAGTTAGAGACCATGAATTTACAGACCATCCAGAGTTAACTATTGTGTGATATTTGGTGTTGATAGAGCCAAAAGGGAAGGCCCAATAGAGGTAAGAGTATTGGTATATTGGTAAAGTGCTTTCAATGAGCTATCATTTTAATTCTTCAGACCTCTTTTACTTTAGGATGCTATTATAGACAAATCTCTTAAAACATCACTATGTTGTATCCCCTAAAAAGAACACTATCTGATCCTTTTAATTTTATAATATCCTTAACTATTTCAGCTTAATGTGAAAAAGAATAATTAAAGTTTTCTAATGATAGAAAATTGTCCTCTCCAAATCCACAGGTCCCAAACTATTAGATAAATAACAGCAGTCTTAGTGCATTTAAATAGTGCATTTCCTTTCAGCAAACACCCACAAATCTGAATACAGAATTTTAAAGATATACATATGCATACAGGTGCATATATTTGACACAGTGCAGACCTTTCATTGGAAAACTATAAATACTATTCATGCTGGGTAGTTTTCATAATTATTTTCTTTTTATATTATTGAAAGAGAAGCAAATCGACTTCCTTTGTATTCAGAGGAATGGAAATTAGTACTGGAAATAAACAATTAAAATCCCCAAGAAAACTACATTAAAGATGAAATACAGTATGTTAAAAATACCATATGGAGAGGACAAAATCTGCTATTGAGCCAGGAAGAAAATGGCCATAAGGGTCCAGGATTCAAGGACAAGCTTTCCTCACTCCTTCACTCTCTGCAAGGTGCAGGATTTCCACACATATGGTGTTAGAATCTTTCACCGTTCTACAACCCCTGGTGCAAGACCATATGTGCTGCAATCCACAAGCACAACAGGATGAGACAGGAATTATCTGCCAATTTTTTCTTGGAGTTGCCTTGTGTTAAGGAGTTTTATACTTTGCCCCTATTGTTATAATTCATTGAATTAATTACAGAAGCTTTTAAATATTTGAAATCTCCCCACTGCCCCAGCCTCATGTATGACTAATAGTTGTTCAAGCCTGTGCCGAAGATCACCACTGTAATTCATTTGGGCCTCAAACATAATCTTATGGAGAATTCAATCAGCTAGTTGATTAAGCACTAAATTATACTTTTCTCTGGGTGTCTTTGCTCTTGCTTCTAATTCAGAAATGCTGTGATTACTGAATCCTTCTCCCACCACCCTGCTCCCATTTTGATTTGTTTTGAAAAATTAAGAGTAGTATCTTGATATGCCAAATTCCAGTTCTGGATTTTCCTTCATTTTTGTTCATTTATTTTTAAAAAATACATTAAGGATATATAAAAGTTTAGAGGTAGCTCCTGCAGTATTGCTTTAGTTTGACCAACCTTATGAGGACTTGACACGTAGGGCAAGATTTCTCAACCTTGGCCCTAGTGACATTTTTGACCAGATAATTCTTTGTTGTGGGCCGCTGTCCTGTGCATTGTATTGATATAATGTTTGCCAGTATCCTTTTCCTCTATTGACTAGATGTCAGTGGTCACCTCCCTATAGTTGTAACAATTAATGTCCCCAGATATTGCCAAATATCCCCTGGGTGGCAAGATGGTTTCTGGTTTAAAACCACTGATCTAGGAATGGAGTAGCTTTGGGAACCAAAGCTTAGTTTTGAAGGGGCTGCTCTTCTTAATGTATCATTCTATTCCATTAAATAAACAAATGTTACTCATTCAGTCTGATTGCACCATGATCAGTTCATGTGTCAACTGTGCTATGAGCTTTTAGTGGGCAAACACTCTGTACTAAATATTTTTGTTTTTTCCCCAGGGGCCTCACTAAGTGCCAAGAGCTGACTAAATGCATATGAAAAATGAATGAATGAATGAATGAATGAATGAAAATTCTATACGTTAACTCCAGGAAGGCAGAGGCCAAGTCTAAATTTTCATTTATATCTTAGCGCTAGAGAGTACTAAGGTTTTTGAACATCATTGATTTAGTAAACTTCTCTGTCTCCTCATGTTCTCCCTTATTGTGCATATCTCAGAATTGTTCCTGAACAAAGGTTGGCTTCAAGGTAAGGGGAACCTAGCTGAGACTTGAATAAGCTGGTAAATTATAGAGAACTTACTGAAAGCTGCTTCCCACAGATAGAATTTCAAAGTACTTGATAGACCTTAACTTGGTGAGGACAATGCAAATTCATCTTCGTTAACATAACGTTTGCTGTGTTGGTTTTGAAGCAGTATTGCTTGGGCGCAAGACTTGATTCTGTTTCTTATTAGCTCTGTGACCTTGGACAAGGAACATCTCAGTTCCTTGATTTCCATATCTGTAAAGTGGAAATAATAATAGAAACTATCTTTGAGGCTTGTTTTGATCAATAAAGAGTAAACATATGTAAAAGGATTTAGAGCAGTGCCTGATACATGGTAAGTGCTATATAAGTATTTGCTCTTATTACTCTCATTTTCCTTATTTACAGAACAGGAAATAGAGGCATAGAGAAGTAATTGGTCAGGTCACACTGCTAGAAAGTACCAGAACTGGGACTTGAACCCAGGTGTGTAGCTCTAAGAACCACACTCTTAATCAGAATACTCTTCTGCAATGGCCCATGCTATTGCAGTGCCCAGTGATGTGGTTAGCCCTCCAGAGTTAATCAATGATGTCTAAGATCCAGACTTTCCCCTTGGAGAACTGTGTTAAGCAGAATAACACCCTATCAAATATGTTTACCTCCTAATCCCTGGAACCTGTGAATATGTCATATTACACGACAAGGGGAATTAAGGTTGCTAATCAGTTGCTTTAAAGTAAGGATATTATCCTGTATTATCTGGATGGGCCCAATGTAATCACAAGGGTCCTTAAATGTGGAAGAGAAGCAGAAGAGTCAGTGTCAGAATAAGATGTGACTGATGGAGGATGGGGCCATGAACCAAAAAATGTGGGCAGCCTCTAAAAGCTGGAAAGGCAAGAAAATAGATTCTCCCCCAGGGCCTCCAGAAAGGAACACAGCACTGCCAACACCTTGATTCTATCCCAGTGAGACTCATTTTGGACTTCTAACCCCCAGAATTGTAAGGTAAGAAATTTGTTACCACCTTGTAGTAATTTGTTACAGCAGCAATAGGAAACCAATCTAGGAGCTTGCAGTGTGGTTAGGAAGAAAAGGATGCAGGGACATGACTGCATGCTAAAGACTAACCACTGTCTCCTTATATAGTGTGGAAGACAGAAATATGGCTGAGAGATTAGTGAACAAATCTAAGAGTTGTGTTTTAATATCTTTTTGGAATTTAATATTTTTTTCCTAATAGACAATTAATTGTTTCTGAATAAAACTGATTTTCAGACCCGAGTCATAATAATAAACATAGCCATCTATAAAGTATTCTGTCTTCTACTACTACATTTCCTCTTTGTGGCTGTAGGTCATCAAGGTAGGTAGTGTCTGATACACTGTGGAAGAGTAAGAGATGATGGAATTTGGGGTTAATAGACCTGGGTTCAAATCCTGTCTCCACCGCATGGTAGCTGCTGACTGGCACGCAGTGGAACCTCTCTGAGCTGCAGTTTCTTCATCAGTAACATAATAATGCCTCTCCTTTGAGAGGAATAAAGGGGGTGCCACCTGTGAGGGTGCCTGCCATTCAGTAAGATATTCTATACGTGAGAGTTTTATTTTCTATCTACATTTCACAGATGGGGAGACTAAGGTCAAAGAGAGTAGTAATTTGAGTGAATTAGCCTACTAGTTGATGACAAAGTCAAGATTTGATCTATATTCTCATTATATAGCCCTTTCCATTCAATCCAGTTGTTTTCCTTAAGTGACTTTTAAACATGCATTGCTATAATCGCTAACTTGCTAAATTAATCTGATTGCATTACTCAATTTATGTATAATTTATACCCTGACTGCTTCCAACAAGAATTAGAAATGACTCGATCCAATTAAATGCCTGCAGAATATACCTTTGTCAGGATTTTTAGCAGTGCTGCCAATAGGCTTGCCATCCTGGGAAGGGGCAGAGCAGTCCTATTGTCAGATGGGGCCATTCCAGCCCAACAAGTGCTGCTGATTATGTGTGGTCACTCAATCCAGGGGCAAATTCATGGATTCTCTGACTTTACCGTTTAGCATTTGTAATGTTTGATGAAGGGACATATTCTGGATAATATGCTAGCAGAACCCACTAAGAAAAGCTACCTATTTTCACAATCCAAGATAACTTCAAAACAAGGACATCATGAGTAAGGCCACAATTGGAAGAATGGCAATAACTGTAAATAGTAAAGCTACCTCCTGCCTCAGGAAACGTATTTTGAAAAATATCTTACAGACCATTCTTAACATTCTGTTGAGTTTAATAATACCCAAGTATTTACAAGGCTTGGAAAACAAAATATTTAAGTCAATAGCTTGCCAAGCTACTCCTCAGAGTAAGTTCAGATGGAGTAGTACCTGCTATTGACCAAATTAAGCAATTAGGGGTTAGGGAACAAGTTCAATTTGAATATTATAACTATAAACCTGTTTAGTTCAGATTTTAGCCTGATGTGGTCTAAAATGTATATATAAACACATTTATTTGTTTAGTTTTTCAACAATTACATTTTCAGTGATAGCCACTATATAAGGTATTTACAAATCAGTGCCTAACCTCATAGGTCCATAGAGGATATGTCATTTCCATGCATAGTTGTAATGAAGGTGGAAAAAAAAATAAGTATAGTAAGAATGGCACATAAAAAGCATGTGAATTTAAGGATATAGCACATTTAGTTAGAGAAATGAGGAAAGGCATTTGCATGAGCTGTTTTTGAGTTAAGCTTTGAGGAATAAATAAGAATTCTATTTGAGCTGATAGGCTAGAGGGAGAGCCAGATGCGAGTGTGTGTTGTGTGTGTGTGTGAATGAATAAAGGGAGTTGGGCTTTTTAAGTGGGAAAAACATGGAAGAAATACCAATTTGTTTGCTCAATGAAAAATATTTATGAACTAGCTCCTGTATGTTATGCTTATTTTGGGGGCAGAGAGATGAATAAGACAGATGGATCTCTACCTTCACAGCAAGTAATAAAAATTGTCCATGGATACAGTCCATTAAAAGAAAAAAGCTGTGGAAGATATCAGTATCGGGAAAAGGGAAAACAGAACTCTTTTTTTTTTTTTTTTAAATTTTTATTTATTTATTTATTTATTTATTTTTGGCTGTGTTGGGTCTTCGTTTCTGTGCGAGGGCTTCCTCTAGTTGTGGCAAGCGGGGGCCACTCTTCATCACAGTGCGCGGGCCTCTCACTATCGCGGCCTCTCTTGTTGCGGAGCACAGGCTCCAGACGCGCAGGCTCAGTAGTTGTGGCTCACGGGCCTAGTTGCTCCGCGGCATGTGGGATCTTCCCAGACCAGGGCTCGAACCCGTGTCCCCTGCATTGGCAGGCAAGAGTCTCAACCACTGTGCCACCAGGGAAGCCCCAAAACAGAATTCTTGGAATGAAATAATTATTCTCTTTAATTTACTCCACTGTATGAAGAGGCTATGTTTATGGCTGACTATTCCAAGTAAACATATCACTTCCAGGTAGATTCCACTACTACAGTCTATAGTTTGTCTTATATTCTTGGAAAGAAACAGAAGACACTTTTCATCCCTATTTTTTTTTAATAGAAAGAAAAGAGGCATTCAAAAGTCCTCAATAATTGCTAGTATAAATGCCTTCATTCCAAAAAACAGTAAGAGTATTTAATATTCATATTGGGCTTATTATGTGTTTTTCATATATTAACTTATTTAATATTTGCAAAATATACAGTAGCTACTGTTGTTATCAAGCCCATTTTGAACATAAAGAAGTTAAGGCGTTGAAGGATTAGGCAATTCACCCAAGGTCAGTGGTTTTATGTCTAGTTAGTGGCAGAGTCAAAAGTTGGACACAGGTGGATTAGCTCCAGAGTTTATGTTCTCAAGTAGTTTATGCTGCTTCTAGCACCATGTTACTCATTTCTAGAAATTTCCTCAGTAAGCTAAAAATTGAGAAGATGCTAGAAGCTGCTTGTGCTTCTCTCTGTCTAACATTTCTCCTGAAATCCTCTCAAGTGGTAGCATTTATTTTTGGATGCATTACAGGGACCTGCACAGATGTGTGTGAGAACATGGCACCCACATCTGAAGGCTTCTGAATTTAGTGAGTGGTGCTTGGCCATCTAGAGCTTTGTGATTCCTTTAGTGGGAGTTCAGAGGGTCAAACCTCCAGCACTAAGTAAGACCCATATGCTCCAAAAGGGTACACTCAGCCCTTCCATGGTAGGCAAATAGAAATCCCCTGCGGAGTTTAACATTCTTGCTTTGTTCTCTAATCAGCAAAAATCCTGGTTCCCCCTGAAGTCAGTATTTGTTCACATTTCCAGAGGCCTGGGAGAAAGGATATTGCACAGAGAACACGCCCAAGCATATGACTGGGTAGATTAAAAGATCCAGATGGACACCCAATGTACTCACATAAATACATAAAAAGCCAAACTAGAGCACTAAGTGGTAGCACTTATTGTAAAATGGCACTGAATACTGCCTTTTCTTCTATTTCTAAACCAATTTAGATTTCAGGGCTCATTTGCAGCACTGGCTCTGTTGCCATCCGTAACCCATGGGACTTTTGCAATCTCTTCTTCACATATATTAGTCTTTTTCCTGTTCTTTTTAAAGGCATAAAACTTTTTACCTAACTTATTCTCAAATCCTTCCTACACTGAGCCACTTCCCGAGCCTCTCAATGCAAAGCCAGGGGAATGAGAAAAAGCCCCAAACTGATTCGAATCTATCCTGAAAAATGATCCTGGGACATGTGTTCTTGAATACCTATAAGTGTCTGGGTATTGTTAACCTCACGCATGGAAGCCACCCCACAGCTCAAGATGAATACCAAAAGTAATGAGGGAAAAGAAAGAAACCTACGTGTTTACTGACCACCAGCTTGGAGCCAGTTGTCTTTACCAGGGTGATGACAGTTGTGGGTTTGTCACAACCTTTGATGTGTGTTCTTTCCACAAAATTAGGGCATTTGAAAAATGTCACAAATAATTATTTCAGTGATGAACAAAAGATTGTAACTAAGTGCCAATTCTCATTATGAGCTGAGACAAAAGATTCTGAGATTCATTCTGGACCTTCAGACCCCAGGTCTCCATGCTTGCACAGAGGTCTGTGTGGAACAGTTGCTCAAATACATAATCCAGGAGATACAGGGGGATTTTATATAGAAATATATTTTAAAACATTTTGTATACTTTTAAATATTTTTAAATGAGAAAAGCAAATGCACTTTTACAGGAAATCACTAAATATGTGCTAAATTGTTCCATATTATGTTTTAAGATTGGAGGGTGGGAAGGTAGGATGGGGAGGGAAGGAACACCATTGTTTTCATCATTTAATAGAAAAATGAGAACCCTCAACACCCCAAGATGAATTGGAATGTAATGCTGTAATTGGAATATTATTCATAAGAGACTGACATGATTAAATTTGAAACTAACACATAAGGAAATTCCAATAGTCCAGTTTGTATTCACAGATGCCTTGATATCCCTGTGGAGTATCTTACATATAGTAGGCACTGAAAAAATGGTTTTAGAATGTCTATTGAATTAAAGTCAAACAACAAAACAAGGACTGGCAATAATTTACATATTTCCAAGCACACTAGGAACAATTTGGATGTGCAAACAGGCTGCAAATGTGAGCAGGTGTCAGTCCTGATGTGTCAGAGAAGAGGTAACTGCACTTGAACTAGGAAGCCTGCCTTTGAGTCTCTGCCCTTTCATTTGCTAGCTGTGTTAACTGAGATGAGACATTTAGCTATGCCAGTGTCCTCATCTGTAAATGGGGTCACTTCTTTCAGGCAACAGCTTCTTAAGGGTTGTTGAGGTTTTGAAATAATGTGTGTCATAATTCTTTATAAAGTTTTTGGTCCTAAACAATTATAATGGATGTATTACTGGTTAAATAAGTGTTTTTTAAAAAAATTTCCTCATGGAACCCTTTTATATTGAGAGATGCTTTAAAGGATACCAGCCTGGGGATGAGGAAGGGATGGGGAAGAAGCTGATCTAGAAATCTGCCTCTCCAAGTCCTATCCTTTCATTTAGAGTAGATCATCTCTCTATGATACAGTATGTATATCTCCCCACTGTCACTCCCTAAACTCATACACACAGTCACACACAATGTACTCCCCCATATATACTTCTCCATTAAACTTATTTACTTTCTTATTCTCTCCCTCCTCTCTTTTTCTTTCCAGAATCTACAAGGTTGCTAAGATGTTACAAAAGTCTTTCACTGAGTAGCAAACAATTCTTATCTTTTAAGTAGTGTTGTGTTCCTGACCCATCCTATAAGATGACAAATAGAAAGATATCTTAGCATACCAAAAAAAAAAAAAGTTCTAGTCCCAGCAGAAAATAATTTTTTCCTAGAAAATTATTTTACTTATAACTCTGGTACAGAAATCTATGTCTAAGATCTCAGGGAAGCTTAGATATAGAATAATAGTTAACATTTATGGGGCACTTACTATGTGTCAGGTACTATTCTAAGCAATTTGCATGGATTGACTATTTAATGTTTTCAACAAATCTATAAGGTAAATGCAGATTAAAAAAAAAAAAAAAAACAACCTGAGGCAGAAAGAGATTAAGTAACTCCCTTAAAGTTACACCATGGGTAAGTAGGGGAGCCAGAATAGGGACTCAGGCAGCCTGGCTCTTACTTCTCAGTAACCAAGTGGGTCAAGACAAGCTCCCTAACTAAGCAGACAGGATGCGTTCACTTTTAGCTCTAAGCTCCCTCTGAGAACCCTAGCCTACAGCTAGACACCCTTGCTGTTGTGTCCTTTCTGATGAATTTTTACAGACTTTTCAAACCTATCATCTCAGTTGGATAGGTGTTCCCAGGTGATGCTATCAGGCAATGATTCAATCAATCTTGACTAGGTAATGAAGCCTCCATAAAAATACAAAAGGACTCGGTTCAAAGAGCTTCTGGGTTGATGAACACGTGGAGATTTGGGGAGAGTGGCATTCTCAGAGGGAGCATGGAAGCTCCTCACCCTTTCTGCATACCTTATGCATCTCTTACATTTGGCTATTCCTGAGTTATATCCTTTTATAATAAACTGGCGATTTAGTAAGTAAAATGTTTCTCTGAGTTCTGTAAGCCACTCTAGCAAATGAATTGAACCCAGGCACGGGGTCGTGGGAACCTCTGATTTATAGCCAGTTGGTCAGAAGCACAGGTAACAACCTGGATTAGCGACTGGAATCTGAAGTGTGTGTGGAGGGGGGCGGCAGTCTTGTAGGACTGAACTCTTAACCTGTAAAATCCGACACCATCTTTGGGTAGATAGTGTCAGAATTTAGTTGAATTGTAAGACATCTTGCTGGTGTTAGAGAATTGCTTATTGGTCTGGCAAACCACCCCAACCCCTGACATTGGAATTGGGTCCAGAAATCCCATTTTAGAGCCATACTCCACCTGGTCTTCTCACTGACATGCTGTCGCTGTCATCGCTCCATCTCTTTCCTGAGTAGATTAATCACCTCTGGGAAAAGACTTTTAAAGTTGAGTCTGCTCTCTTCACTCTGACACTAAGTTCATTTTGCTTTCAAAATTCCAGGCTACACAAGATCTTTGAGATAAATTTTGCATCAGTTTATCTTTACAAATGAATATTCCACAGCACAATATTTAATGTCACTGGGCTGCCTCCTACCCACACAGTTGCCAGCAAATTCTAACCATCTCGGTGTCAGAATGTGAAATTAGTGACTAATAAAATGAAACAGACAGAAGGAGAATGCTTATAGAAGGGCTGGGCATGATATATGAATATCATGAGGTGTTCCTTAAGGAACATTTATGTGATTACATGAATGTGAAAATGCAATGCAGTATTGTAGAATTTCACTAGGTACTGGAATGCTCTGAAGCAGAAGCACTGTGTGACTGATGATTCAATAATTGCACTCATTAAAAATTTTCACACTTTTAATTTGTTCACAGCCCCAATTCCCCCACCTTATTCTGCAAAGAGCTGAAGAATGAATTGTTTTTTTCAATGTCAGCAGATAGATAATCATTGAGTTTGCTTTGATTTCCTGGGAGTGCCCCTGTCCCACCTCTGGACACCTGATTGATAGCTCAGAAGCCTGGTAAAATGTTGGAACCAGCCCCAGCTGTCTCAAGGGCTGGAGATATCACAGGATGATCTTCCCTCTAACTCCATCATCTCACACAAGAGCCTCCTTCACATAGCCAAACTGTGTGCTTGTGTCTCCCCAAGTTGCTACACCACAAATCTCAGGCATGAGAAATTAAGCTGACAACTCTGAATTCAAGTTTTGAAAGTCTGTCTAACTCTAGTTATAGCCAAGAATAAATCAGAATGAATGGGAGGTAGGGGGCAGGTGGGAGGAGTCTATAGATGCAGTAGTGATGGTAAGATGAGCATCAGAGTTCAAATTCAATAGCAAGGTTATTATGTGAGTCTGTGGAAACCACAGCATCTGCAGATCTATAGGATGACATCTGTCTGGAAAGGGTTTAGCACTAGATGGACCAACCTCAAAAGAATGGAACTTTTTTCTCTATATTCATTTATTACATTCATTCATCAGTAAAAAGAGCATTATTTACTAGCAAGAGATCTAGGTTCTGGTCTGAATCATGCCTCTAACATGCCTCGTGTATCTGTGGGTGGTCACTTTACCTGTCTGGGCCTCATTTTACTCAGGCCCCAGTTCTACAGCTCTATGATTATATGAACTATTGACTGTCTAGTAAGGAAAAGGTGCAGTAGGACAAAGAAACGCTGACTGCAGGACTAGCCCTTCTAAAGAAGTTCATGGTCTCTTTGGAAGAGGTAGATGCCTACACAGAAAAATAACATCATAGAATCCATTTGAACTCCCTTACCTAGAGGCTAGGTGTGCCAATGAGTGCCTTGACTTCAGAGAAAGAAGAGAAAGCCCTTGGGATCAGGGAGGGTTCAGAGTGATGTTCTTTGAGGCAGGGGTCGAATTTGAGAGATAGAGAAGAGGAAAAAGACATGCTGTGGGAAAAAATAGTTTGAACAAATGTTAGGCGTTAGAATAAGTCAGTTATCTTAGGACAGATAATGCATGGGCAGGTTGGCTTTTTCAGAAGTTTCATGAGGCTGATAGGGCTTGTTATAGAGCATTGCCAAGCTCCCAATGTTGGGAAGACCCTAAACCTCTTCCCCAACTTCCCCAAGATCTCTATCCAGGATTGAATGTGGTTGGGCTCACAAGAAGGAAAGTTGTATATGCCACATAAAAGAGCAGAGTCTGTAAGCATCAGCATGTTACTGAGAACTCTTGAGAGGAGAGTAACATAGGATAAGCAGAGAAGAGGTCAGACTAAAGGCAGAGAGGCTGCCTCATGAACCTGGTAGGATAAGGACCAACCAGAGCAGGCCAGAGAGGGTGGAAAGATAGGGATGGATTTGATTCTCCAGCAGCATATTCCTCTTTGAAACATTTGCTTTCTCGAGTCATATTTGTAATTTTGTGCTCTGTGTCTGTTTTTCCGACTAGACTATAAGCTCCCCCAAAGAACATATTTGTGTCTGCCTTTTTAAAACGATGTATCTCTAGTACCCAGCATGGTGGATGGCCCAGAAAAAATACTCAAAAACACTTGGGGAATAAATGAACGTACGCAAGACACACTGTGAAGAAAAGAACAACAAAATTCAATGAGTCAAAAATTCTTAGCTTCGTAAATGGAGGCATGGTGACAGGAATTGGAAAAGTAGAAACAGAAGTGTTGGAAGAAAAATGATACTGGAGATGAATTTGAAGTGATACTGGGATATCCATGTAGAAATATTCAGAAGATCATTGGAAATATTGGTTTATAGGCTGAGAAAACTGCCAGGGTGTCCTTCTTTAATATAGAAAATTGAACTGGTTGGCTGAAGTCCTTTGATTTCCAAATTCCATTTGGCAGAGAATACATTTGAGGTCATGGATCAGATTTTTTGTTTAAATGTACAAAAACTAAGAACTACCTTTTTCATCCCCATCCTAGCCCTATGTCAGAAATTTAACATCTACTTTCATGCCATTTTTAAGAGACTTCTTTGTAAATTAAAAACCTGGCTTTTTCCTTTTAATATAATAAATTATATTGGAAAAATCCATTGTAGCAGAAGTTTAAAAGAAAATATATTAGCTTAGAGAATGCTTTTTATTTATTACAGATATTAATATCTTCTTCCGCTGAGCTGGTTTTATGTTCACCTTTGGATACCGCAAGTAAGGCTCATGGTGAAAGACCTAAGCTTTGATGTCATATTGACCTAAACTTGAATTTTGGGTCCACCTCTTCTTACTGAGTTACTTAACTGTTATGGATCTCAGTTTTCTCATTGTAAATTGGAGTTTCTATTACCTACCTAACAGGTTTGTAAATGTTAAATATACACTGTTGTGGGTTAACAGTGGTCCCCGAAACATTTGTCTGTGCCTCAGAATTTGTGAATATGACCTTATTTGGAAAAAAGGTCTTGCAGGTATAAGGATCGTAAGAAGAGATCATCCTGAATTTCCTGGATGGACCCTAAATCCAATAGCCATTGTCCTTATGACAGACACAATCACAGAGAGAAGAGGAGAAGGTCATGTAAAGACAGAGGCAGAGACTGGAGTGATGTAGCTACCAAGAGTGCTGTCAGCTATCAGAAGCTGGAAGAGGCAAGGAAAGATTCTTCCCTAGAGCCTCCAGTTGGCCTCCAGAACTGTGAGAGACTAAACTTCTGTTGTTTTAAGCCACCAGTTTGTGGTAATTTGTTATAGTAGACCTGGGAAACTAATATATACACCTACTAGTCACTTCATAAATGCTAGTTCTATTCCCTCATTCTTATCTAAACCACCACACTGCAAGCCCTCTTGCATAAAAATAAAATAAATTGACTGCTGGAAGCATTCCACAGGAGGAAGTAGGAGAGGCCACTATAAGAATATCTGCATGTGATACTGGTATTAAATATGAGGGGGTAATTATGAGACACACAAGTAGAACAAAGAAGAAGATGATAGTAGAGGAAGGAAGACAACTAAAAAGTAAAAAAGAAAGAAGGAAAAGCAAAACCTTCATCCACCCTGCCACCCTCCAGCTCTGTGTCCTTCCGTGGTGGTTACTCAATGGAAACTAGAAGGAAATAGGAGGAGACCTATGAACATAAGGAGACCCACAGATATTTCAAACTTGCCCTCGAGACATTTCAGACATTTCAATCTTCCCAGGTTGGAGAGACCAAGATACGGGGCTATTGTCAAGTGAAACTGTCATTAGAACCAAGGCCTATTGACTCCTAATTTTCAGTCCACAAGGTTGTACAGTTTCTGCTTGAGATCCAACATATATCACTCAGCTGTCAAGGGGAAAGTTAAAAGAAATATTAGGTATAATATAAGACACTGCAGTAATCACAGCAGTCATAATCCCTGCCGTAACGCTATATTTTTCTGAGTACCTTAGTGACTTGTCATTTCTAAAGAGCATTGTTTAATGGTAAAGTTATTTTTTATGCATCAGTGGCCCACATTAAAAAATAAAAATAAAAAAAACTTAAGCTTTCATGTATAAGCCATTTTTAAATATAAGTAACCATACAGCATGGGTGCACATTGGGAATGGAAAGAATAACCTCTTCTTGCAGTCAAAACAAATGTATTAATACAACTGGACTAATGAAATCTAGTGATTGTAGACACTCCTATAATTTCTCCAGAAAAAGGTATTTCCTGGGATCCTTGATAATCATAGACTCTCAATTCCTCATCTCCTCAGTCCCGGTGGTGGCCCAGATAGTTCCAGGACGATGTATAAAATCCTGAGAGAAAGGGAATGGTCAGTTGCCACTTGGCCGGTGGTCATCCAGGTAAGGTGACATAAAAGGCTGCTACATATGTAAGTGTGATTTATTAAAATAATTGAATCAGAGTCTTGTTTTGTTCTGTTTGTTTGCCACTGTAGACATGCTGGGAACACAGAAAGCATATTCTTCCCCTGCACTCTGCCTCCATCTCAGGAAAAAGAGACCAACATTGATTCTAAAGGTATTGGAAAATGATTAAGCACTAAGTTCCAGGACCTCAGAAACCCTTAGTACAGAGTGGGTGATCATCCTGCCTTTGAAGGAAGATATGGATTTTTGTAGTGGCCCCAACAGTCTTAGGCTAGGACTGTCTCCAGTATGTTGGGACACATAAGCCTCCGGGACTTGTCTACAACATAATTCAGAGGGAGAGATCTTTGAAAACAGGACGCTTCTGAAAACTGAAATGGAATTCACTGGAATTAGAAAAATAAAGAACTGTGAAATATCCCACACTGTTGTGAACAAAATTCGTAGCTTTAATACTAGCCTCAAGGCCATCAGTGAATAAGTGAAAACTTGCCCCGCGCTGTTCCATATACCACTATGCAGTTATACCAGATTCTGTTTGTGAGAAATTTCCAATTAAATCAACACGCTGTTCCTCAGTGGAATAGATCACCTGGATAGTCATCCCATCCCATAATACCTCAAGGAAAGTCCTGCCAGCTCCACCCTCTTCCTGACATTCTGGTGACCAGGATTAATCACCTCTGGTGTGGGACACGTGGAATAACAAAGGTTAAAGGGTTACTGACGTGAGCCATGCATCTGAGCTGATTGCCAGTGCTTTGGCGGGGAGAATGACAGTGTTCTGACCATTCCTGGCCAGCTGATAAGAGAGCCTGCTGCATTGGACAGGAAAGGGCTGATGCCACTGTGGTTGTTAGAGATCAAAGTGGTCTAGTGGTCTAGGTTACCCCATCCTCTATAAAGTGTTTTTCTTGAAAGAGAAAACTTTAGAAAACAAAGGAAAAAAGATATTGTACATTTCCAGCACAGAACAGCAGTTCTGTTACCTGTTTGCCACGAATGCCTTTCCCATGGAGGAGTCCTTAAACTCCCTTTGAAACCCCACGGAGGGTTTCTGGGAGTCCAAGGGCTCTCTAACATTGTGGGCAAAAATGTGTACATCTCTGTCAGGAAAGTATTTATAAATTTATGACACAAGGAGTTTAAGAACCACTAGGGTAGGGTAGTGGGGAGAGCCATTATATTCCCAAGGTCCAGATTTGTGGCTTCCAAAGCCTGTATTAATTCTAGTACTACTCCACACTGTTTGGAACGCTCATGTATCAGTTGTACAGGCTGTCTCATTCCTGGCTCAGATGGATTTCAGATTCATTCCATTGAGGAGTTCCTAGGCATATATTGAATATTTCTATATTTTTAATATGTTCTGCTGATTTAGAAAGGAAAGGAAAGGAAAAAGAAAGGTATTCTTTTTAGCGGCAGAAAAAGTGATTGTGACTGTTCTGACATGTGGTCTTTCTCACTTGTGCTCAGCTTCAAAGAGGGTATAACTGTGTCTAAAGGGTGCACAGGGTGTGGGTTCCTGTGACAGCTCTAGCTCAGTCACTATCCAGTGCTATGTTTTGGGTATGTCATCTTTCCTGTTACCATGCCATCATCTATCAAACAGGGACAATGACCTACCTCCCAACGCAATGTGAGAGTCAAATGGGATCATTAAGTTGAGAAATACTCTGGCTGTAGCACTGAAGATAAAATGCATAAACATTTCACACAAAGCACCTAACAGGGTATTTCTGTTACTTAATTTCAAAACAGTAAACACCTTAAAGGCAAAATTCTTGTCTGATTTGTGTTTGTCTCCACTATGCCTTGAATCTCATAGTATGAACTGAGGACACAGTCAGCACACTCAAATCTGTCATGAGGTCATAATGCCATCAAATATGCAACATGTGTATATGCGTGGGGGTCAAAATGTAATATTTTTGTTGTGAAAGAATACTTAGAAAATCTCATGAATAAATGAATGATGTTTCTGTGTAACTATTGTCAGAACTTGCAATTTAATTAAGGGCTCTTTCTTGATCAGGAATATTATCATGAAAATTATTTGTTGCTACTTGTGAAATTTAAGGCTTGTTGCAAAGCAAACAATTTAATAGTAGTCATAATCAAAGTAGAAGTCTTTACTTAAAAGGACTTTCTCTTAAACTGTGTTCAGCAGGATTCTAGTCCTAAGAGGTACACAGGCAGATAATTTTGGAACACATATACTGTGCTCTTTTCATAGAGATTTAGCACATTAAGACCTTGATAAGTCTTTAAAGAAAGAACACCATTTAACTGTGTTTAAACCAAGATTATTTGGCCCTAGAGTTTTCCTTCTCTTCCTCTACCCCTGCACTTCTAAAATTCGTGTACACTTTATATATCACTGAATACATTTTGGGAAATGCTGAGTTGGCAATAGAAGAATAAACAAAAATAATCCATGCTGTAGATAACTACTGTTGTATAACTATGGACACTGATTGAAACTTATATAGTAGAATTCCATTATAACCTAGTGCTTTGTCAGGAAACAAAAATGCTTGTCAACATTTGGTGTTGCAAAGGTGAAAATAACTCCATACAAAAATATTCTTGG
Source organism: Balaenoptera acutorostrata (assembly GCF_949987535.1). Classification (NCBI taxonomy): domain Eukaryota; kingdom Metazoa; phylum Chordata; class Mammalia; order Artiodactyla; family Balaenopteridae; genus Balaenoptera; species Balaenoptera acutorostrata. The sequence goes on along the minus strand of NC_080069.1, from coordinate 66,886,115 downwards.
AGTACACATAACATTGGGCTCCTTTAATTAATATGTAGAGCCCCAATAAATAAATAGGAAAATGATGACAAAACCATAAACTAGGAATTAATTCATGAGAGGAAACATAAATATCATTTAAACATGTCTTATAATGAAAGAAATGTAAATTGAGACTACAATGAGATAACATTTTCACTTATTACACTGTCAAAATAAAAAATTGTGATAATACATTTATTGGCAGGAATGTGGGGAAAATGATACTTCCATTCATTGTTTAGGAGAATACAAGTCAGTGCAGTTCCTATAGAGGACAATGGGGTAATAATTATAAAAATTCAAAACGTATGTCTCCTTTGACATAGCAATTCCCCTTCTGGGAATTTAGTCTACATTTATGCATGAACATGTGTACAGAGAAGGTGATTTACTGTGGTATTGCTGATAAGAACAAAGGACTGGGGGAAAAAACCCTAAATGTCCACACACTAGTGAAATAAGTTATAGAAAAGCCATCTAATGGAATCCCATGCAGAGAAAGAACAAGGCAGCTTTATGTACATGAATATGAAGTGATATGCTGTTAAGTGACAAGATGCAGAATGCTAGATATATGTGTAGCATTTTTTTTCTTTAACACATGCTTATTTAGAGACAGAATGTCTTCAGAAAGTTGCACAGGACTCTAGTAAAAACTATTGCCTCAGGAGACAAAGAACTGAAGGACAGAGATGGGAGGGGGGTTACTTTTTCATTGTATACCCATTTGAACTTTAGTTAATTACTTAATTTATATTGAAGTATAGTTGATTTACAATATTATAAGTTTCAGGTGTACAACCTAGTGATTCACACTTTTTAAAGATTATACTCCATTTGTAGTTATAAAATATTGGCTATATTTCCAGTGCTGTACAATATCACCTTGTAGCTTATTTATTTTATATATAATAGTTTTCACCTCTTTATCCCCTACCCCTAGTTTGCCCCCCCACCCCCACTGGTAACCACTAGTTTGTTCTATCTGTGAGTCTATCTCTGTTTCGTTTTATTCAGTAGTTTTATTTTTTAGGTTCCACATATAAGTGACAATATACAGTATTTGTATTTCTCTGACTTGTTTCACTTAGCATAATACCCTGCAAGTCCATCCATGTTGCTGCAAATGGCAAAATTTCATTCTTTTTTATGACTGAGTAGTATTCCATTGTGTATATATACCATATCTTCTTTATCCATTCATCTGTTTTTTCTTTTTTCTTTTTTTTTTGTTAAATAGTTCTTAGTTCTCAATTTTTTATTTTTATTTATTTGTTTATTTATTTTTGGCTATGTTGGGTCTTCATTGCTGGGTGGGCTTTCTTTAGTTGTGATGAGCCAGGGGCTACTCTTTGTTGCAGTGTGCGGGCTTCTCACTGCGGTGGCTCTCTTGCGGAGCATGGGCTCTAGGCATGTGGGCTTCAGTAGTTGTAGCGCAGGGGCTCGGTAGTTGTGGCTTGCAGGCTCTAGAGCACAGGCTCAGTAGTTGTGGCACGTGGGCTTAGTTGCTCTGTGGTATGTGGGATCTTCCCAGACCGGGGCTTGAACCCGTGTCCCCTGCATTGGCAAGCAGATTCTTAACTGCTGCACCACCAGGGAAGCCCCTCCATTCATCTGTTGATGGACACTTAGGTTACTTCCATTTGAACTTTTAAAATGACTTTTGATCATATATACTTATTAGCTATTCAGATAAAATGCATTAATTCAACTAAAAAACAAATGAAAAATTAACACAGATACAAATATATGTGCCATTCATGCACATATGATTGACTCTAAAGCCAACCAAAAGATAGCTTTTTAATGAACTTCCATTTTATGTAATATGTATTGGAGGATACTTACAGTATAGAAAAAAGCAGTATTCTTTTTATAAAATGAGAAAGTTGGCCAGAAAAGTCATGCACTTTTGTTCCTGTGGAATGACGAGCTCAAATCGGATACATTTGCCTTGGTCAAATGTCAGGCACATACAATTCATTGACATCACTATCACTCTTAGCCTTAATTGGATGTTAGTAATGGATCATTGGGAGTTGGGAGGTCTGAGAATAATGGTGAACCATCTTCACTCTAATGTGGGGTTAAAATTTTTCAGCAAAGGAACTATCAAAATAAGCAGGCCAAAAAAAAAGAAGAATCCATTGAAGGCTTTCTTTTCCTACAGTTTAAAAGAGTAAAGGGATTTTTCTCAGTTGTTACATCCTTTACCCCTCCTTCCCACTTGTTCAGTGGAAGTAAATAGAAACATTAGTTTTTTAAGACTTACTATGAACCGAAAATCACAGTCACCAAGTATGGGAAGGATTATGATATCATTAATTCTGGACACCAAAGGGGAGAATGTTCTCCCTTTCTCTATAGAACTGTTGATTACAGAAGGAAATCTAGTGTAACTCACTAGTAGCCAAATTATATAATTTAAGGCAGAAATGTTTTCTCTAGGAAGTCTTGCTTTTGTTGCAAACAGAGACAGAGACAAAGAAATTCAATAAGGAACAAATGTCCAGCGGCTTTGGGGTATGTAATTTTTCAAGGCTGGCAGATTTGCTTGTTTGAAGACCAACCTAATGGGCATAAAGGTCAATTTTCTCAGATAGCTATAATTAACGGAGAGCAGTGATTGTGTTAGATCACATGGAAATAGTAGGACTCTGCAAGATTTCCTTTTGTTCCATGTAATTCCATCTCTCAAGACAAAGGACAACAATGTGTATATGGACAGTATGTATGCAGCAGTGTTTCTCTGACACTGATTCATTTACAGACAAACTAATCCTTATTGGAAATGAGTTTATTTAGTCTAGTCCAAGTAAACCTCAACCATATCTTGAATGAAATAATACAACATTCAGTAGCTCTGCCTGTGAGCTCTTCTCTCTGATGGATAGTTACATGTTTATTGTTACTTGAAGTAATTGGGTAAAGTTTATACAGACAGAGAAAGAGCAAGAAGAGAGGATGAATTTATAATTTAGCATTACAAACTCATTACTAGGCTAAAGCAGATACTAATGTAACTCACTTATAAGCCCAATGATATGACTTAATGAGTAATGAGTGAAAAAATTGAATGCCCTTTTTTTTCCTCTATCTGAAATATGTGAAGTTTGGTAAAAGCAATTCATAAGGGGGGAATGATGCAGAATTAAAGAATACATTCTTTAGCCTCTCAGGCTCACTCATTGCCAAGTCTATCTTAGGTCAGACTTGTGGAAGCAGAGCCTGAGGCAGAGATTCTTGTCAAGTGATTTATGATGGGAGTACTTTTGGGTAAAACCTACAATGGAGTGAAGGAAGCAGAGTAAGGTAAACAGAAAAATCAGGTCTGCTTCCTGAAGAACCCAGGCTGACCCATATTCTAATTGAGGTTTTTTTAAAAATATAATTTAAATATATTTATGTATTAAAGCCTATGCTTTCTATCAGTTTCTGAATTATCCATTCCAGGAAGAATACTCAACATTTTGATTTCACACCATAACCCAGAGCACTTCCCAGTAGCTACTGGGGTTAGACACAGGCCAGGAAAAAAGAGAGATGCGTCATGCTTTCTCTGCTACTAATCAAACTCTACTGAGAAATGTGAGCTTCCTCAAGCTGAATCCAAGACCCCACATTGTAGATACGAGGGAATAGATAATAACCTGGTACTTTTAATTAAGCTAAGAATGATTTGAGGTTTAAAGCTAAAGCCTTTACATAATAATTCACAGAAAATGGGCTTTTGGAGAGGAGTATCCAAACTCAATTTGCCCATCTGGAAAATGAAGATAGTAAAAATTCAAAATAGAGGAAAAGTGACTCAACTACTGAAACCTTGTTTCAAGGATGTAGGACTGTGAGAAGGAGGCATTAGAGGGTACTATTCTATGTACTAGCATCTTGGCACTGTCTGGAGGCCTGTCCCACAGCCTTACTGACTCAGAAACATAAATTATCAGCTTGCTGGAAGTGAGTATAGATCTCAGGAGCAGATATGTTGACTTAGCTCCCACAGCCAGTGTAAAAGACCAGAATATCTGTTGATTTCTATGCACTGAAGCAATCAGTGACAGGCCTGGAGGCCTCAGGACTGTACTACTCTTTCTCTGTAACATTAAGAAACAGCATGATAATCACAAGGTTGCTTTGTGAGCATAGAAGGAAAGCAAAGGAGCTAGTAAAGAGAAACTCTAGTTGACTCTTTTGATGCCCTATCCCGTGTCCCCAGAGCTCACCTCTGAATGTTACCTGTACCCATGGTGGACAGTTTCAGGTATACCATGGATAACTCCCTACTTTAAATGCCTGCTTCTCTGATTGATGGCTTTTTTCATGCTTGGGAGTTTGCTCAGCCACAAGTTAGAGCAGCACAAAAGTGACAAGGAGTTAATGCAGCCCTAGGGACATTCTTCAACAGAAGTAGAATGGGAGTCCAAGGATAATGCCCTAGGCTCTCTGTCCTGCTGTAGCTCAGTTCTGAGGTGTATTCTATATGGTTTCTCAGAAGGTCCCCTTCAAATAGCAAGATTTGAAACCTATTATCCACCCTGATAACTTGCTTATTATTGTACCCTTTGTTTTTTTTTCTTACCTCTAAGGTTGCCAGATAAATTATGGGTAACCCAGTTCAATTTGGATTTCAGATAATAGTGAATGGATATACATACATATATGTATATATGTGTATGTACATTCACATATATGTGCATGTGATCTGTGTTAGTGTGTCTAGATTTATATATCTAGATACCTCTATATCTGTATCTATATATACAATAGATAGATATCTAACTATCTCTCTGTCTCTATCTATACAGAGAGAGAGAGAGGGAGAGAGCAGCAATGATAAAGCAGATGGGATAAAATGTTAACAATAGGTAACTCTAGGCGAAGGATAATGAGTGTTCTTCACATCAGTCTTGCAAATTTTCTTTAAGTTTGAAATTGCTTTCAGATACAAAGTTAAGCAAAGTAGTGAGGAGTCTTTGAATAATTTAAGAACCACTGATCTATCTAGCTCAGCCCCTCATTTACAAATGAGGAAATTGATGCCCAGAAGACCTGCTCAAGGACCAATAGCCACGTTTGAATGGTACTTACAATATTCCACTTTAGCACTGTTAAAAAACAGAATTCAACTGAATAAATCTGAAGTTCTAATTCGATTTATTTAATGATTTATGAATCAGGCAGCATCTCATCAAGAAATAGAAAGGGGACTCCTTGGAGTTTTGCAAAATGAAAGGATTTTATAGGCAGGAAGAGTGTGGGACAAAGAAGTTAAAGAGTAGATTGTTTCAGGCAAGACTACCTTTTTTTAGGGGGAAGGGAAGTGGTCTTAGGCAGACTACCTCAGTAGTGTTGGTCAGGAAGTTCCAGACTGATTGGTTTTAAATTCCATTCCTTGGAGAAGCAGAAACTGCAGTTAGGTTAGGTATTAAATCTTGGTGGGGCTTAGCATAAGTGACTCAATGTGGGGCCAGTTTTTTTGTTTTTTTGGGTTTTTTTCTGTTTCTACCCTGTACTTTTATTTTACTTATTGCTTTTATTGGAGTATAGTTGCTTTACAATGTGTTAGTTTCTGCTGTACAGCAAAGTGAATGTTGTTTCTTTTTAACAGTTCCCCCTTTTGATCAAATCAAGCTCTAAGCCTAACTGAGAGAGAGGGATCAAAATTTAAGGGATTTACTCCACTCTCGGCTACCATGCTAGTTCTTGCAGCTTTTATTGATCCTGGGTGTTTGTTTGTTTGTTGCTGAATCTATGTGGTATTCACAGGTCACGACTTCAGGCTCAAAATATTTTTGTTGGTCATTCTCTTCGTTCCTTGTCTGACGTTTTAGTCTTAGGGAGGTCTCTTGCTTGCTGATTAGTGGCTGCAAACATGCATTTAAAGCTTTTGAGAGAATGCAATGCACCAGGGGGATTATCATGATAACTATAAGCAGGATAATTCCAATGTTTGGAGTGCACTTCAGAGTCATGATCCCCAAGAACCAAACCAACCAAAGAAAGACCCCTTTGACGGAGTCACTCTTTTAAGCTAAGTGGCTTGTTCAGTGATCTTCTGTAACTGAGTCTCAACTTCCCCAAAAGTATTAATCCAGATATAGCAGGTAGTGTTGGCCACAGCACAGATACCTCTTTGCCCAGCTAAACAATAATCCTGTTATCAAGAAAAACTTTGGACAGAGGGTCTAAGTATTTTTGTTGGGCAGATTCTGCAATACTTTCAAAAGTTGGGGAGAGGTTCCTGATCATAGCCTCATTTGTACTCACTTCTATCCAGGGAAGTAGAGCCCTGCTAAGGAAAGTGAATCCTTAATCCTAAATGCCTCCTGGTAGGTCCTATCTAACTCAACCATGAAAATCCAGGAGAGTTGACCAATGACGTGTTTCAGTTTGTTTGTGGATAGTTAGGGGCACAGTTAGATAACCTAAGAGGCATTGCCCAGTTATGTGCCAGCCATCTAGGCTTCATAGGCTCAAGGACAATGATAACCACCACAAACAAAGATAAATCCTCTCGGGGCACAAACCACTTCCACAAAGTTGGCACTGTTAATGAATTCATTTACAGGGATTGTTGCATTTGCCTGTTCAAGCCAGGAGTCAGTTAGGTTTTTTCCTAGCCTGAAATAGGAAGTTGTTCTAAGTTCCAGAGTTTATCCCCCCTTAGCGGTGGCCTGTGATGTATGGGTAATGTCATTATCTTCCTAGGCCAATGTCAGAGTAAAGAAAAGAAAAAGAAAAAAAGTTTTTATGATTAGTTAAAGTAAGAAGTCTTGATCTGGCATCTTGGGTGGAAGCAGTCTACATCTTTGTCAGCTACTTCTCTTCCTAGTCAATTTGATTTTGAGGTCTTCAGCTTGTGTGCAGTTTTCTTCTTCATTGGGAGATATGAGCCCAAGGTTTAAGTCCTTGAAGTCTGACTGCCACCTGGGCAGTGAGGAGGACCTTATAGTCCCATCCAAGGAGATTCAAGGGAAGTCTTTGTTCTCAGTTATTGCAAATCAAAAGGCTGGAATAAAATGTTAGTTTGGAAAGTCAGATATTTGAGAAAACTAGAAGAATTCAAGATTTAGTCCAGTTTACAGGTTTATAACACAATCTCAGACAATTAACAGGACTAGAATCTAATATATACAAAGGTGAAAACACAATTTTTCTCTCTACAGTTACCCTTACTCTTTTCCAAAGTAACCACGGTAAAACTAATTTGTTTGCATTAAAATTTGGCCTGATTATTTACATAAGTGCAGCAAGAATAGTAAGAATAGTGATTGACTATATAAGCCCTTTATAAGATTGCTTTGCTGGAACATTGTAAGCAAGGTACCAGGTCAGTTTTTTTCAAGGGGCTTTATTGGCTTCATAAAGTCAATCTTAGTTCCTCAAAACTGTCTGGTCATATCTGAGTCTATTTATATCTCTCTCAAGTATGACATTCCAGTCAAAGCTTTGGTAATATAACCAATGTTTCCAGTTGTGTCATATCACAAGGAGAATAAATTTTTACTGAATTTATACAAATAACTATATTGCCATGAAAAAAATATTCAAGAGTTCCCCAATTTTGGAGGGATTAAGTAGGGAGAAAAAACTAAATGTTTTCATCTTTGTTTACAAAAGTATACTTTACCAAATTGATACAAATCATAGATAGCTTAAGAGAAAAGGTCTCTTTAAACCTGGAAAAACAACATTAAACAACCAGCAATGTTTCAGACAAAAAGTCATAAAAATTATAATCATCCTCCTCACTTTATTCAGTCCTATGTTATTAATTCTTGTTCTGTTTGAATCCAGCTTTTCCATTAGTTCTGGAAATTCTTATCCAGTTCAGTTTTATGATCAGAAACCTGTACTTGTTAAAACTTTTTCCGTGAATCTCCTTGAAAATGAAGCACTTTTCTCAGAACACTCTTGCAAAAGCATCTGAGTAAAACAATAAGTTTGTAAATGACAAAAAGACTTTTAAAAATGCCCATTGTTAAAGAGCTGATGAGAGTTCATTATAATGAAATTGACAAGAAAATTTGGTTATTTCTATGATGCACAATATTTTTAAATGATAACTGGAATTATAATGATAACATCATACCAGGCCATATCAGACTTTAGGAACTTCAGGAACACTTATACGTATACAAATAGAGCATTAAGAAGGCTTAGTATTACTTTTTATTTGACGATGCTTTCCATGTAATTTAATATTTTAAATAAGCCTAGTTAGTTTAACATCTCTCTTTTTATGAAGAGAAAGAACAAATCTTTTGAGGTGTTCCAGGGACCCTCTGGAAAATCCCAAAGTTAGTTTCAGGTCAAAAAGACTTCATTTAGAATTTGATTTTGCGAAGTTTGTCAATATTATCAAAAGGTTAAAACAAACACATGACAAATAGAATCACAAATAATTATAAAAATAGTACTTATCTATTTGACCAAAATGACAATAAAATATTTCTAAGGAAAATACTAAAGGTTACATAATTGTGAGCAAAACCAATCAAAGCACACGAAATTATTTTGTAAAACACAAAATCTTTGCTTTCTAGGCAGATATTACTTAAAAGGGAAAGAGAAACCTTTTATAATAGCTTATTATCAAGAGCAGACCAATGGTACAGGAAAACTTCGTCCTTTTAGCAGATGAAAGAAAATTTTAGTTTTATATAAGTACATTACGGATATTAAAGCTTATTTGAAACACTTCTATAATATTAATTCATTCTAAGCCAGCTTGATTACACAAGGTGAATTTTCCCTGCTTTCTCTCTTCCCAACTTCCTACTTAATTTGTCTTTCCTTCTCTCCTTTCCCATTTTGAAATAACCATTTTTTTCCTTGGGACAAATTTACTTTCTTTTCCCTGAAAAAAATGCATTTTCACATCTTATACCTTTTTATAGCCAAAACTCACATCCTATTTTCCTTGCATATGGAATTGCTTCCCTTTTTATTTTTAGTAATTTTAATTACATATATTAATTAGAATTCTTAACCCTTAAAACCTTAATTTCTAGTGTAATATAAGTGAACAATTGTGAATTGTGTCTGTTACACCAGCATTCTTTAGATTTGCAAATTTGTGAATACATTTCATAATTTATGAAAATATATGTTTCTTCATAGTACAGTCTTTCAATAAAGCACTAGGTAAGTTTACTAATAGATCCCAGATGTCTTTCATTTCTTTGTAATAAGAAGCCAAAAGTAGATAAACCTATGTTTAGTAATTAACGTTTCACTATTTCATCTTATTTGGAAATGACCTAGATTTTCAATGTATTTCCATCATTTAGCTTAGCTTAGCAAAACTCAAAAGTTTCAAGTTACCTGAAAGATTTTGAAAGCTGTTTCTTATACACATAAAATATAATTATTTTACCTATAAACTCTATAACATTTACATCTATCTAAATCACTTACTCCCAACAATTGTGTTTAGATTACCCATGAAAACTTCAAAAGATATTAGACAAAATCAGGCATCATTCTAATTTATTTTTTTGCTGACAGATTTTGCAACAGAGATAATATGAATTTTACTAGTAAAACCAGGTAGAATAAAAGTTGTTTGCATTATATTCAGTGTTGGAAACTCAGAAGACATGTCTGTTTTAACTAAACCAATGAATTTAAACTAGCTTTAATATCAAATATTTTCCTTGATCATGTGAACCTGAAAAACATTTAGGTTAGTTTCAATTACATTTCTGAGAGATTTTAGAATACTCAGCCCTTAATTTATGCCAGTTCTTGGTTTCTTTCTAAGCCAATTGAATAGAGCTCTTTTACAAATTAATTTAAGCAATGCCATCTGAGGGTAGAAATTAATCACACACCTACAACATACACATATAAACATACATGAACATACAGATGCAAATAGAGACCTCATAGCTTCGTTTTAGAATTGTAGACACAAGACAGGTATGAGAATATAATATGCACTAGTTACAAAATATCAGTTGGAATAAGTTAAGTTCCTTGCTTAGAGGCTAAAGATTTTTCTAAAAATATTTGTGGAGAAGAGACATGATTTTTTTCATTCATCTTAATTCAAATGACCTTTCCTTTTTTTTTTTTTTTTTTAATGCTGTTCTTGTCTGCTTACATTCTTTTTTTATGTATGTATGTATGTATGGCTGTGTTGGGTCTTTGTTTCTGTGCGAGGGCTTTCTCTAGTTGTGGCAAGCGGGGGCCACTCTTCATCGCGGTGCGCGGGCCTCTCACTATCGCGGCCTCTCTTGTTGCGGAGCACAGGCTCCAGACGCGCAGGCTCAGTAACTGTGGCTCACGGGCCCAGTTGCTCCACGGCATGTGGGATCTTCCCAGACCAGGGCTCGAACCCGCGTCCCCTGCATTGGCAGGCAGATTCTCAACCACTGCGCCACCAGGGAAGCCCAAATGACCTTTCCTTTTTCATTCTCCTGTTAAGAATTATCTCCCTGAAGTTTATACTCTATATTTTTTTTTGAATTTTATTTTTTTTTATACAGCAGGTTCTTATTACTTACCTATTTTATACATATAAGTGCATATATCTCAATCCCAATCTCCCATTTCCTCCCACCACCCCCCCCCCACTTTCCCTCCTTGGCATACATAACTTTGTTTTCTCTACATCTGTGTCTCTATTTCTGCCTTGCAACCGGTTCATCTGCACCATTTTTCTAGATTCCACATATATGCATTAATATACAATATTTGTTTTTCTCTTTCTGACTTACTTCACTCTGTATGACAGTCTGTAGGTCCAGTCACGTCTCTACAAATCACCCAATTTCGTTCCTTTTTTAGGGCTGAGTGATATTACATTGTATATAAGTACCACATTTTCTTTATCCATTCGTCTGTCAATGGGCATTTAGGTTGCTTCCATGACCTGGCTATTGTAAATAGTGCTGCAATGAACATTGGGATGCATGTGTCTTTTTGAATTATGATTTTCTCTGGGTATATGCCCAGTAGTGGGATTGCTGGGTCATATGCTAATTCTATTTTTAGTTTTTTAAGGAACCTCCACACTGTTCTCCATAGTGGCTGTATCAATTTACATTCCCACCAACAGTGCAAGAGGGTTCCCTTTTCTCCACACCCTCTCCAGCATTTGTTGTTTGTAGATTTTCTGATGATGGCCATTCTAACTTGTGTGAGGTGATACCTCATTGTAGTTTTGATTTGCATTTCTCTAATAATTAGTGATGTTGAGCAGGTTTTCATGTGCCTCAGCTATCTGTATGTCTTCTTTGGAGAAATGTCTATTTAGGTCTTCTGCCCATTTTTGGATTGGGTTGTTTGCTTTTTTAATATTGAGCTGTATGAACTGTTTATATATTTTGGAGATTAATCCTTTGTCAATTGCTTCATTTTCAAATATTTTCTCCCATTCTGAGGGTTGTCTTTTCGTCTTGTTTATAATTTCCTTTTCTGTGCAAAAGCTTTTAAGTTTCATTAGGTCCCATTTGTTTATTTTTGTTTTTATTTCCATTACTCTAGGAGGTGGGTCAAAAAAGATCTTGCTGTGATTTATGTCCAAGAGTGTTCTGCCTATGTTTTCTTCTAAGAGTTGTATAGTATCCGGTCTTACATTTAGGTCTTTAATCCATTTTGAGTTTATTTTTGTGTATGGTATTAGGGAGTATTCTAATTTCATTCTTTTACATGTAAAAGCTTTTACAGCTACATGTAGCTGTCCAGTTTTCCCAGCATCACTTATTGAAGGGACTGTCTTTTCTCCATTGTATATCCTTGCCTCCTATTTCATAGATTAGTTGACCATAGGTGCATGGGTTTATCTCTGGGCTTTCTATCCTGTTCTATTGATCTATATTTCTGTTTTTGTGACAGTACCATATTGTCTTGATTACTGTAGCTTTGTAGTATAGTCTGAAGTCACAGAGTCTGACTCCTCCAGCTCCTTTTTTTTCCCCTCAAAATTGCTTTGGCTACTCAGGGTCTTTTGTGTCTCCATACAAATTTTAGGATTTTTTGTTCTACTTCTCTAAAAAATGCCATTGGTGATTTGATAGGGATTGCATTGCATCTGTACATTGCTTTGGGTAGAATAGTCATTTTCACAATATGGATTCTTCCAATCCAAGAACATGGCATATCTCTCCATCTGTTTGTATTGTCTTTAATTTCTTTCATCAGTGTCTTATAGTTTTCTGAGTACAGGTTTTTTACCTCCTTAGGTAGGTTTATACCTAGGTATTTTATTCTTTTTGTTGCAATGGTGAATGGGATTGTTTCCTTAATTTCTCTTTCTGATCCTTCGTTGTTAGTGTATAGGAGTGCAAGAGATTTCTGTCCATTAAGTTTGTATCCTGCAACTTTACCAGATTCATTGATTAGGTCTAGTAGTTTTCTGGTAGCATCTTTAGGATTCTCTATGTATAGTATCATGTCATCTGCAAACAGTGACAGTTTTACTTCTTTTCCAATTTGTATTCCTTTTATTTCTTTTCCTTCTCTGATTGATGTGGCTAAGACTTCCAAAACTATGTTGAATAATACTGGTGAGAGTGGGCATCCTTGTCTTGTTCCTGATCTTAGAGGAAATGCTTTCAGTTTTTCACCATTGAGAATGATGTTTGCTGTGGGTTTGTCATATATGGCCTTTATTATGTTGAGCTAGGTTCCCTCTATGCCCACTTTCTGGAGAGTTTTTATCATAACTGGGTGTTGAATTTTGTGTAAAGCTTTTCCTGCATCTATTGAGGTGACCATAGGGTTTTTCTTCTTCAATTTGTTTATGTGGTGTATCACATTGATTGATTTGCATATATTGAAGAATCCTTGCATCCCTGGGATAAATCCCACTTGATCATGGTGTATGATCCTTTTAATGAGTTGTTGGATTCTGTTTGCTAGTATTTTGTTCAGGATTCTTGCGTCTATATTCATCAGTGATATTGGTCTTTAATTTTCTTTTTTTGTACTATCTCTGTCTGGTTTTGGTATCAGCGTGATGGTGGCCTCATAGAATGAATTTGGGAGTGTTCCTTCCTCTGCAATTTTTTGGAAGAGTTTGAGAAGGATGAGTGTTAGCTTTTCTCTAAATGTTTGATAGAATTCACCTGTGAAGCCATCTGGCCTGGACCTTTGTTTGTTGGAAGATTTTTAATCACAATTTCAATTTCATTACTTGTCATTGGTCTGTTTGTATTTTCTATTTCTTCCTGGTTCTGTCTTGGAAGGTTATACGTTTCTAAGTATTTGGCCATTTCTTCTAGGTTATTCATTTTATTGGCATAGAGTTCCTTGTAGCAGTCTCTTATGATACTTTGTATTTCCTCGGTGTCCATTGTAACTTCTCCTTTTTCATTTCTTATTTTATTGATTTGATTCCTCTCCCTCTTTTTCTTGATGAGCCTGGCTAAAAGTTTATCAATTTTGTTTATCTTCTCAAAGAACCAGCTTTTAGTTTTATTGATCTTTGCTGTTCTTTTCTTTGTTTCTATTTCATTTATTTCTGCTCTGATCTTTATGATTTCTCTCCTTCTACAAACTTTGGGTTTTGTCTTTTCTTCTTTCTCTAGTTCCTTTAGGTGTAAGGTTAGATTGTTTATTTGAGATTTTTCTTGTTTCTTGAGGTAGGATTGTATTGCTGTAAACTTCCCTCTTAGAACTGCTCTTGCTGCCTCCCATAGGTTTTGGATCATCCTGTTTTGGTTGTCATTTGTCTGTAGGTATTTTTTGATTTCCTCTTTGATTTCTTCAGTGATTTCTTGGTTATTTAGTAACGTATTGTTTAGCCTCCATGTGTTTGTGTTTTTACATTTTTTTCCCTGTAATTGATTTCTAATCTCATAGTGTTGTGGTCAGAAAATATGCTTCATATGATTTCAGTCTTCTTAAATTTACCGAGGTTTGATTTGTGACCCAAGATGTGATCTATCATGGAGAATGTTCTGTATGCACTTGAGAAGAAAGTGTAATCTGCTGTTTTTGCATGCAATGTCTTATATCAATTAAATTTCTCTGGTCTATTGTGTCATTTAAAGCTTGTGCTTCCTTATTAATTTTCTGTCTGGATGAGCTGTCCATTGGTGTAAGTGAGGTGTTAAACTCCCCCACTATTACTGTGTTACTGTCGATTTCCTCTTTTATAGCTGTTAACAGTTGCCTTATGTATTGAGGTGCTCCTGTGTTCGGTGCATATATAATTATAACTGTTATATCTTCTTCTTGGATTGATCCCTTGATCATTATGTAGTGTCCTTCCTTGTCTCTTGTAACATTCTTTATTTTAAAGTGTGTTTTATCTATTTTATATGAGTATTAGTACTACTCCAGCTTTCTTTTGATTTCCATTTGCATGGAATATCTTTTTTCATCCCCTCATTTTCAGTCTGTATGTGTCCCTAAGTCTGAAGTGGGTCTCTTGTAGACAGCCTATATATGGGTCTTGTTTTTGTATCCATTCAGCAAGCCTGTCTTTTGGTTGGAGTATTTAATCCATTCACACTTAAGGTAATTATCGATATGTGTGTTCCTATTACCATTTTCTTAATTGTTTTGGGTTTGTTTTTCTAGGTCCTTTTCCTCTCTTGTGTTTCCCAGTTAGAGAAGTTCCTTTAGCATTTGTTGTAGAGCTGGTTTGTTGGTGCTGAATTCTCTTTTGCTTTTGCTTGTCTGTAAAGCTTTTGATTTCTCCATCGAATCTGAATGAGATCCTTGCCGGGTAGAGTAACCTTGGTTGTAGGTTCTTCCCTTTCATCGCTTTAAATATATCATGCCTCTCTCTTCTGGCTTGTAGAGTTTCTGCTGAGAAATCAGCTGTTAACCATATGGGAGTTCCCTTGTATGTTATTTGTTGTTTTTCTCTTGTTGCTTTCAATAATTTTTCTTTGTCTTTAATTTTTGTCATTTGGTTTTCTATGTGTCTTGGCGTGTTTCTCCTTGGGTTTATACTGCCTGGGACTCTCTGCACTTCCTGGACTTGGGTGGCTATTTCCTTTCCCATATCAGGGAAGTTTTTGACTATAATCTCTTCAAGTATTTTCTCTGGTCCTTTCTCTCTCTCTTCTCTTTTTGGGACCCCTATAATGTGAATGTTGGGGCATTTAACGTTGTCCCTGAGGTCTCTTAGGCTGTCTTCATTTCTTTTCATTCTTTTTCTTTATTCTCTTCCACGGCAGTGAATTCCACCATTCTGTCTTCCAGATCAGTTATCTGTGCTTCTGCCTAAGTTATTCTGCTATTTGGTCCTTCTAGTGTAGTTTTCCTTTCAGTTATTGTATTGTTCATCTCTGTTTGTTTGTTCTTTAATTCTTCTAGGTCTTTGTCCTTTAATTCTTCTAGGTGTTTGTTAAACATTTCTTGCATCTTCTCGATCTTTGCCTCCATTCTTTTTCCGAGGTCCTGGATCATCTTCACTATCATTATTCTGAATTCTTTTTCTGGAAGGTTGCCTACCTCCACTTCATTTAGTTGTTTTTCTGGGGTTTTATCTTGTTCCTTCTTCTGGTACATAGCCCTCTGCATTTTCATCTTGTCTGTCTTTCTGTAAAATTGGTTTTCATTTCACAGATTGCAGGATTGTAGTTCTTCTTGCTTCTGCTGTGTGCCCTCTGGTGGATGAGGCTATCTAAGAGGCTTTTGCAGGCTTCCTGATGGGAGGGACTGGTAGTGGGTAGAGCTGGTTGTTGCTCTGGTGGGCAGAGCTCAGTAAAGCTTTAATCCACTTGTCTGCTGATGGATGGGGCTGGGTTCCCTCTCTCTTGGTTGTTTGGCTTGATGCGACCCAACACTGGAGCCTACCGGCTCTTTGGTGGGGCTAATGGCAGACTCTGGGAGGGTTCACACCAAAGAGTACTTCCCAGATCTTCTGCCGCCAGTGTCCTTGTCCTCACGGTGAGCCACGGGTATCCCCTGCCTCTGCAGGAGACCCTCCAACAGTAGCATAGACTGAAAAAGACCAGTCTCCTGGTCTTTCAGTCTCCTATGGGGTCACTGTTCCTTCCCCCTGTGTAGTGTACACTACACACTACTTTGTGTGTGCCCTCCAAGAGTGGAGTCTCTGTTTCCCCCAGTCCTGTCAAAGTCCTGCAGTCAAATCCTGCTTGCCTTCGAAGTTTGATTCTCTAGGAATTCCTTCTCCCGTTGCCGGACCCCCAGGTTCGGAAGCCTGATGTGTTGCTCAGAGCCTTCACTCTAATGGGTGGGCTTCTGTGGTATAAGTGTTCTCCAGTTTGTGAGTCACCTACCCAGCAGTTACGGGATTTGGTTTTATTGTGATTGCGCCTCTTCTCCCGTCTCATTGTGGCTTCTCCTTTGTATTTTGATGTGGGGTATCTTTTTTGGTGAGTTCCAGTGTCTTCCTGTCGATGAGTGTTCAGCAGTTAGTTGTGATTCCGGTTCTCTCACAAGAGGGAGAGAGTGCATGTCCTTCTATTCCTCCATCTTGAACCAGTCTGGCATATTCTTTCAACACTTACTAAGTTAAGCACTTTCTGTGCACCAGGCACTATGAGAAGACTAGGGTAGGTTAGTCAGGGTTCCATCCTCTTACAGAGGTTCTGGGGGAATGAACCACTTGGAGAATTGAAGGACTTTGAAATATTCTAGTTCATCAGCACTTCCTCCCCTTCATCATTAGATGCTCAAGTACTTAACTATGTACCATTGCTCTTAAAAGATTCAGAGAGTAAATGCCTTAGAATTTCCTAATTATCTTCATTACCATAATTATTTTCTAACGACATCAAATAATTATTTTTATTGTTGAAGTTTGTACTTTAAAGAGATGGTCTAGATGAAAATTGACATTTATATCTCAAAGGCACCAGGAAAGAATGCCAGTTCCTCGAAGAAGGGCTTTGGTTTCCAATATTTACAAGCCTTTTGAGGTAAATAGGGGAGGTTTTGGGATTGGTAAAAAGGATTGGTGGACTTAAAAAAATTTTTTTTTCAGTCACATCTCTAGTCCTGCATAAAGACTAGAATTGTAAAACAAAGGTAGCTGTTTTTAATTCCTCAAAGAATTGTGTTTCTGCCTAAATGATCTCAAAGGACTGACACACCTATCACCTATGTTGGAATGTTTTTCCCCCCTCTGGGTACATTACACAAGGCTTTTGAGGACAGTCTTTTTTCCAGTGTTCCAGTTGATTACAATTGAGACATTTATCCCTGGATCAGTATTTTTTTTTTTTTTTTTTGATGATAGACCTCCTAGGAGGATATAATAGGGGAGGCCTAGATGTTGTTTTAGGTGACTTTTGTCTTTAATTTTTCATTAGTCTTTTGCAAGAAATCTTTCAACGAAGCTAGTTTAGAATCTTAAAGCCTCTTAGAAGTTTCTACATACCAAATAAAATAGGTATCCCCTTCTGTCTGTTTGATATGGGAACCCTTACTTTCAAGTATACTTATCAAATGAACAATCTTGTCTAACTGTAACATTCCATATAATGGCCAATGGTAATTCTGTGTTGTCTTTAGCAAGATTTTGCCATTTTTGTAGAAATCTCCAGCTTCTAGTACTACATTTCTTAGACATAAAATAAGCAGGTGTGCCAGAGGGTAGTGTGTTCCACTCTTCTTATATAAAGAATCCCATTTCTTTTAGTGAGGCCCTTGGGTTTCTTAGAGCCAAACTAATGCCTAAGAGGGATGTGTTGGGATTTATAGGGTGTTCTAGAGTGTACCTTGTTGAGTGAAAATTTCCTTGAAACTGGCAGGTTCCCTATTGTCAATCTGACCATGTTGCAGGAAGGGGGACCCCTTCCAGGGCCTGAGAGTGGGCTCTTGTCTAACACTCAGAGATGAATTGTCTGAGGAGACACATGTGCTGACAAAGCAAGAGACTTTATTGGGAAGGGGTGCCCAGGCTGAGAGCAGTAGGGTAAGGAAACCCAGGACAACTGCTCTGCCACATGGCTCACAGTCTCAGGTTTTATGCTAATGGAGTTAGTTTCTGGGTTGTCTCTGGCCAATCATCTTGCTTGGCCCACATTTGGTCTGACTCAGTGTCCTGTTTGGCAGTGCGCACATTTCTCAACCAAGATGGATTCCAGTGAGAAGGATTCTGGGTGGTTGGTAGAATTTATGGACTGGCATCTCCTCCCTCCTTTTGGCCCCTCCTGAATTCTCCCAGTTAGTTTTCAGTGACAGCACCATGTTCCTTATTGGGACCTCTTGTTGCAAGACAACTCATGCAAGTCGTTATCATAGTGCCTGGCCAAGGCGGGTGGTTTTGTTCAACAGTTCCCTAACAACCATGACCAATTTATCCTATTTAGGGAGTCTTCTTGAGACAGCAAGAGCTCTAATAGCCTTTAAACGTCTACCTGTGCCCACTAATTTTCATGGCTTTTGACTTCTGAGCTCCCCATTAGCTATAGGCTGGAAATGGTCCAAGTCAAGCTGAACCCAGTCCAACCTCAAACGCTGTCTGGTTTTTAACTTGAATCTGGTCTGATCCCAGCTGGTAACCACCAACAATTCCTATGGAACTTTGAACTGGGAAAAAGGATTGAATCAACAGACCTCAACAAATGGGGAACTATAGTCACCACCAGCAGTTTCCAATGTGAAATCTGGAAACAGAATCAAGGGCTGCGGTTTTCCACTCAGAAATCCAGGAACTGCTGTGTGAAAAGCTAAGGGCTTGGCTCCAGGCAGAACCATCCACCAGCTCAGTTAGGCTCCGGGCAGAACTGTCTATTAGCTCAAGCTGCCCTGTCTTGTAAAGAAAAGCCAATTAGATGGGGGGCTAGATGCAAATAGAGTGGGGCTCATAACCAAGAAGAATTTACGGCCCTCAGAAACAGTAAGAAAGACAGTGAAGTGAACTGAGGGTTCACGGGGTACCACCCCGTGTTTCTCCTTGTCCCTGAATGCCATCAGAAGTTCACTTTAGATCCCACTACTGCCACCAAGGCTGTTAAAACACAAATTTCAGTTGTGTAAATTTGAAGATCTAATTGATTTTATTCAACAGTTCATGAATTGGGCAGCATCTGAAAGGTGTTCCAAGGAGTTGTACAAAAGGGAAGTTTTTTTATAGTCAGAAAGAAGGTGGGACAAGAAAGTTAAGAGAGTTGATTATTTCAGGTTACCTTCTTTTAGGGGAAGACAAGGGGTCTTAAGGCAGATTACCTCACCAGTGTTTATCAGGAAATTCCAGACTGATTGGTTTAAAATTCCACTCCTTAGAGAGGCTGAAACTGCAGTTAGGTTAAATATTAAATCTTGGTGGGGCTTAGCATAGGTGACTCCACTTTGGGCCTGTTGTTTCTTTTTAACAGCACAAATATGCCTTGCATTCCAAACTAAAATACTTTAAGTTTATATGATATATAAATCATAACATCCACAATGCCATTCCCCTTTATTCATGCAAATAACTAGAGTTAATTCTGCATTTTTTAAGCATATCAAACTTTATTTTATTCAAAACCTTTAGATCCATTTGGATCTTCCTTATGTTTTTCACTTCAAAAAAATTTTCTCTACTCCTTTTGTGCACCAGTTACTTATTTTAGATAAGTTAGAATTGTAATATAACCTTGCCTTAGGATATGTCTATTTTCCCTGGTGAGGGATAAGGGAGGGCAGGAATTCTCTGTCTCCTGCAGCTGTTTGAAGGAGTAGGTGGAGAGAGAGTGGAAATGTGTAGGGTGGGAGTCAGTCTTCCACTCTTCTTCAGGGTTTCTGTCTATGCTAAAGAGATTTTCTTTCTTTCTTTCTTTTCTATTTTCTGTTTGCTTTTTAAAAATAGCTTTTAAGGAATGGAAAATTTCTGTGGTAGCTGATAGCAAATACAGGAAGGCTCATTTGCATATAGATGTTTCAGCTTGCAACTGCATAATCCCCTGAGAGAGGCCTTGTTTAAATGGGCAGGCAGACTGGCACAGGACTGCTGGGTTCCTAATGAAACCTAAATTGAAACTTGGGAAACATTTGCCTTGGAGGTGGCCAGGCTTTTTAGAGTATCAATTTAAATCTGAAAGACGCAAGCAGTCCCCTGCCAAATTGCCCCTCGCTCTTTAAAAGCCCTAAGACAGAGGGTAGAGGGGAAATGGAGAGAAAACAACAAATGATTGGGTAAAACCTGAGTTAACCAATGTGCTTTCTTTTACTTAGAAATTCTGCCTGAAGATTTCAAAACAGTGAGCAGGTGGGAAAGTGGTTAAGAGAAGAGAGTGTAGAGGCTGCATCTATTCTGGAAAGGCCTTGGAAACAGAAGGGCCTTTTTCTAGGTATCTGGGTGAGCCAAGCCTTTTGAGACAACTGGTAATCCATTTATAGGCTAAAGACTTTTCAGACTGAATGTTCCCCCTGAACTTGACCATGAGCTAAGCAGATAAGGACAACTCTGAAAACAAGATAATGTGGAAAGAAAAAGAGATTACAAAAAGGTCAAAAGATTAGCTGGGGGATAAGTGGAAGTCAGAGGAAAATAAAGGAAAAGGTTAGAAACTGAAACCAGGCAAGGAAGATAAATCAAGTTAGCAAGTGGAGGAAGTGAACATAGGAGGGAAATAAGAAATGAGATCAGGGGAATTGGCCACAGGATAGGAGAGGAATACACAGATGATTAAAAATAGAAATGCAAGAAAACAAAGAACTGACAATGTAGATGAAGGAATTTTTAAAAATCATCAAAATAAATACCTCTAATGCTTCTATGTCTGAATCTAATGAGAACTGGTGTGTCAAAATCTTTCTATATTCCTTTCCCAGAACCAGTGTTTCTTTGTTGCTACCCAAAACATTCTTTTATAAATTTCAGTTTATAATCTTTTTGATTCAATATCTGGAATTGAGTACATTATCCTCACTTATTAGTTAAAGCATAACAGGATTAAAGTTTTTGATAAATGAATGTCAGTGTAAGTGTGAGAAACGTAATAAGGCATCTTCTCCAACACATGTGCATGTACACAAGCGCACAGGTGCACACACACATGCAAGCTCACCAGATGTAGAGCATATTTGTAATGAAGTACATCCTGCCCACAACAGAAAATGCGTTCTATGTAACATAAATCCCTGTTTGCTGCCCCTCAGCTGTATCTCAAGGAAAACGTCCATTATTTTACCAAGGTCCAGTGAAGCAGATTATCTTTTGGGAATGAAGAGAATTGCTGAATTCTACCTAAGGTTGCCTATGGAGAATCACACCTACCCATAAGTTTGCATCTGTTACGCAAAAAGGGAAATAAAAGTGAAGAGGATATGACAAGCGCAACTTATTTATTTAGTACCTACTCTGTCCCAGGCCATGGAGGGTCACTGGGGTTAAGGTGGTAACTGAGCTCGTCCCTGTGCTCAAAAGACACATGATCTATGAGACTTTTGTAGAAGAATATTTGATCTGTCTTTCAATCCATCATTCATGGGTCCAAGACTTTCAAAAACAAAATAAAACAAATAAGTAAAACTCAATTCAAACAAGTATAGAATCTAAGTATCTAAAGCTAAATGTGTTGTGTACTAACTGTATGTCATTATTATGCTAGCATTTTATATGCAATATCTATTTAATTCCCACAGCCAATATTTGAACTAATTTTTCTGACATTCTTTTTGAAATTTTTTTTCCATTATGGTTTATCATAGGATATTGAATATAGTTCCCTGTGCTATACAGTAGGACCTTGTTGTTTATCCATCCTATATATAATAGTTTATATCTGCCAGTCCCACACTCCCACTCCTTCCCTCCCCCACCCGCCTTCCCCTTGGCAACCACAAGTCTGTTCTCTATGTCTGTGAGTCTGTTTCTGTTTTGTAGATAAGTTCATTTGTGCCATATTTTAGATTCCACATATAAGTCATATCATATGGTATTTGTCTTTCTCTTTCTGACTTACTTCATTTAGTATGATAATCTCTAGTTGTATCCATGTTGCTGCAAATGGCATTATTTTGTTCTTTTTTATGGCTGAGTCGTATTCCATTATATATATATACACCACATCTTCTTTATCCATTCATCTATCGATGGACATTTAGGTTGTTTCCATGACTTGGCTATTGTGAATAGTGAACAGTAGGGGGTACATGTATCTTTTTGAATTATAGTTTTGTCCAGGTATATGCCCAGGAGTGGGATTGCTGGATCATATGGTAATTCTATTTTTAGTTTTTTAAGGAACCTCCATATTGTTCTCCACAGTGTCTGTACCAATTTACATTCCCACCATCAGTGTAGGAGAGTTCCCTTTTCTCCACGCCCTCTCCAGCATTTATTATTGTAGACTTTTGGATGATGGCCATTCTGACAGGTGAGAGGTGGTACCTCATTGTAGTTTTGATTTACATTTCTCTAATAATTTCTGATGTTGAGCATCTTTTCATGTGCCTGTTGCCCATCTGTTTGTCTTCTTTGGAGAAATGTCCATTTAGGTCTTCTGCCCATTTTTTGATTGGGTTGTTTGTTTTTTTTGATATAGAGCCACACAGCCAATTTTTGAGGAAGGTATTTTTGTTATACTCATTGTATAGATGAAAACATTGGAACTTAAATATATTAAGTAACTTTCCAAAGTCATGTTTATTAAATGACAAATCTGAGGCTGAACCCACATCTGTTTGATACCAAAACCCATGTGCTTCAAAAAGATCATAGATATTCTTCAGTATTCAGGGTAGGTATCTTAAAAATGGAAACTACTTTAGTTAGTTCCTTATTATTCACCAAGGTCCTACTTCTAGGGAGAAGTACTCAATTTTAGTTGTACTGACAAATAACTCCACTTGAAATCCATATGAGCGATGTCTACATCTCATCCATGAAGTATTTTTAAAAATACATTTAATTATGCAAGTATGTGGCTGTTGGTTGTGATACTATCCAGAGAGTCAGTTAGATTTTTCACTTAGGTGTTTTGGTGCAGAGTTGACACAGAAAATCATTGTAATCAATAATGCAAATTCAGTCCTTAACATCAGGGTTTATGTAATTGCATGGCACATGACTTCAGGATATTATTAAATTGGTGTTTTTTGCTTGTAAGAATATTATTTAAATGTTTGTGATGAAATGTGCACATATTACTTGTACTTAAGAGGTAAAAGGAAAGAAGGAAGGAAGGGAGGAAAGAAGGAAGGAAGGGAGGAAAGAAGGAAGGAAGGAAGGGAGGAAAGAAGGAAGGAAGGAAGGGAGAAAAGTAAATGAATCTTTTTGGATTAGAGGCTCCTTTCCTTCTGTTTTACTAGTTTACTTGGTGTACCTTCATCTTGTCATTGACCCCAAGTGACTCCAAGCTGAGGCCAGATTTCTCCTCTGGCAAGAATTTCTTTTTAAGTGTTTATAGCTAAACTAGGCAGTTAAAGGCAAGATGAAATTTATATATATAATGATATCCTCCAATAAAGAATAGATGCCAGCAGAAGAGAAACCCTTTCTCTTAGGCATTTTAATAATTATTGGACTAAAATCACTCATTACTCTCATGCACACTGCATTTTGGTTGACCTTGTGGAATGTCTGTTTGATGGTTTTCAAAATCACTTATCCATGCAGTTTTGGCATCTCTGTGCTGTGTTAGCAATTCCTGTTTTGTATTAGATTTTATTTGAATCTTTTATGTAGGTTCTGAATTTCCCCCCTTCTTTCCCATCAAAATATGTACAGGTACAAAGGAGTAATTGCAAGCTGTGAAATAATCTTAATATTTCAAAATATTTATTCGAAATCATTCATATACTTGTAATAAGAATGCAGAAGCTAAATAGTGGTTAACCCCCTGAAGTTCCAGGACCACAGAGAGATTCTTTAATGTAGTGATGAGAATCCTTAAGAAAAGCTTGGGAATCATCTTAGTAAACCCATGGAATGTTTACCACCACTAGAAGAGTTTAGTTTGGATTTTGCTTCTACCTTCTTATCAGTGATTAAAAATGGCATCAGTGTCTGTTCAGGGATTAAAATTCATATGTCTTTAGATTTTCTATCCTTTTAAGTTATATCACCTTCTTTAAATGTTTATTAAGTGATGTTTACTATTTGACTGGTAGTATGCTTTGTATCCTTACGTAATCTCATGTAATCCTCATAGAAATTCTATGAGCTAAGTACAGTTAAGATTCCCATTTTATATATACACATACCAAGAGATTAAGCAACTTGTGTGAGACTGTATATCTAGGGAGTGGCTGAGCTGACATAGAGATATAGATCTGTCTGACTCTAAAGCATAAAGCTTTAAATCCACACTGCCTACTCAGGGTTAAACCAAAAAGCAGCCATGGACACCTGATATCTTAAAATCCTTTCCCCCCACTTTTAATAAAAATGCTGATCTTTGCTTGAGAACAAGAACCTACCCCCAGGGCATGAGGTCTGGGTGGGATGGTCTTACTTCCTGGTTCCTGGGGTAGGCACATGATGTAGGCCTGGCCAATCAGACGTTTGTGCCCTTGGCCATCATGGTTGGATGAGTGCTACTTGGGGTCACTATGTGGGCAGAGACTACCTGAGAAGAAGCCAAGATCCTGAGAGGCAAGAAATGGAAAGAACCCCAGGTCTAGGAATAATATTTGACCCTCTACATTTAGTCAGACTTTGGATCTTTTAACTTCTTAGTGTAAAAGCCAGTAGATGTCATGCTTACTTTTGTTTTTCCTTAAACTAGCTTCAGTTGGGGTTCATTTACAATTGAAAAAGATCTGATGAAGGGAGCATAGATAAACCTCACTAGGCCCTGAGGCAATGCTGGCAGGGAACAACCGGGAACTCTCTGGAATCTCTTGCTCTGGTCTCTCACAGCTGCTGACACTATCAAAGCACTGGTGATGCCACCTCTTTCAGCTTGGTGTTATAATCAATGGTGGTATTTTAAAGTTTACATCCTGCTCTTTTTTTTTTTTCCTGTTAAGGTCGTTGAATAAATGATATTTTCCTTCCTTTGGCTGTTTCATTTTGTTCTCATATTGACACTTGGATCAGCAATACAGATGGAGTCCAGGTCAGGGAGGTTTATAATGATCATACCTGGAAGTTTGATAACAAGTAGCCAGGGAAGATATTTTTTTTAAGTATTTTGTTATAATTTCATGAGGCAACCAATAAATTTTTGAAAGAAAAATCATTGGATAATTAGCAAGTTATAGGGTTACTTCAAAATATTTTGATTCAACTGACCAAAAAATTCAGGTTATATTCTTGAAAGGCAAAGATTTGCTTTAGAGATCCA
This sequence comes from Balaenoptera acutorostrata, assembly GCF_949987535.1. NCBI lineage: Eukaryota > Metazoa > Chordata > Mammalia > Artiodactyla > Balaenopteridae > Balaenoptera > Balaenoptera acutorostrata. The sequence continues at coordinate 66,860,943 of NC_080069.1, read as the reverse complement.
AATATAGATCCCTCTGTCTTCTAATTTAGAAATGTGCTCTATAAATGATTATTGAATTGGACAATGACAATTAAGTCTTATGCCATGGTCTATAACTAAATTAAGGTACCAGAATCCCCAAACTGACTTGACTGTGACATTTGTCAAAGAAGAGATTTTCTTCTACACCTAAGCTTCTATCTGTCTGTCTGTTTATCTATCTATCTATCTATCTATCTATCTATCTATGTGTCTATAGTTATAGGGATGAGTTGGCTTCCTTGCCACCTTGCTAGGCTATGTAATCACATATATGGTGATGGGTTCATAATCCATGAAAACTTTAAAAGGTATGTTATCCACAAAAGATGTTGCTGGTAACAGTAAACAGGGCCTTTCAAAATTTACTAATTAGTCACCAAGTTAATGTTCACATTGGACCTGCTCTTCCCTGTCATATACCTTGAGATGAAAGCCATGTCAGTCAGTCATAGTATACATTTCCAGAATCTGATCAAATGCAATAAGGAGTGGGGAAAATTATTCATAAAGTAAAAAAATGCTACACAAACACAAAGTATTTATCAGCAGACAGTGTGGTCTAGAAATCATTGCCAAGAATTTTGGAATTAAAAAGATGCATATCAAGGCATTCCATGGATTCTGGGAAGCACATGGCGATAAGTAGAGAGGAAATTCCCTTTTTGGGAAAGGTTATGCCTCTCTACCAAGTATTGTTACTCACAACCATCCTAAAGGCAGGCTTGAGGAACATGTCCAAGTAAGATTGTGAGGGCCAGAAGTAGGATTTGAATTGAGTTCTCTCTTGTTCCAAAACCTAAATACTCAATGCTGTACTACAGAAGTGAGATCTTAGTTCTCAAAAGCCCAACATCCTAACTCTTGATTCCCATCTTGACACCACCACATCTCATTATAATACTGTCATGATGATCAAAGCCTGATGATGTGACTCAACAAGGATTTGTTAGACACCTACAGAATACCTTCTAGGTAGAAAAATGATAAATACAGGATATTGTCCCTGCCCTTTTATATCTAACTCATGATATTAATAGGTAAAGAAACTCCCTGCAATTAAGAAAAAAAAGCAAAAACCTAATTTGTAATACTTTTCTATTTCTTTTTTCCCCCAGTTTCATTGAAGTGTAATTGATAAATATATACTATATTTAAAGTTTACAACATTATGATTTGATATATGTATACATTGTGAAAGGATTCCCATAATTGAGTTAATTAGTACATTTGTCACCTCACATATTTACTGTTTTTTTGGTGAGAGCACTTAAGTTCTACTTAGCAAATTTCAATTATACAATACAGTATTATCAACTATAGTCACCATGTTATACATTAGATCTACAGACCTTATTCATCTTATAACTGAAAGTTTGTACCCTTTGACCAGCCTCTCTCTATTTCCCCATCCCCTACTCCATGGCAATACCATTCTACTTTGTTTCTATGAGGTGTTTTGGTTTTTTTTTAATTTGCATTTTTGTTTTTGTTTGTTTGTTTTTAGATCCCACTTATAACTGAAATCATGCTGTATTTGTCTTTCTCTGGTTTATTTCACTTACCATAATGCCTTCCAGGTTCATTCATGTTGTTGTAAAAGGCAGAATTTCTTTTTGAAGGCTGAGTAATATTCCATTATATATATTCCATATATATATATATATATCACATTGACAGACCCTTGGGTTGTTTCCATATCTTGGCTATTGTAAATAATGCTACAGTGAACATGGGGTACAGATCTCTCTTAAAGATAGGATTTTAGAATTTATTTCTTTTGGATATATATCTTTTTTTAAATTTATTTTTTATTTATTTATTTATTTATTTATTTATTTTTGGCTGTGCTGGGTCTTCGGTTCGTGCGAGGGCTTTCTCTAGTTGCGGCAAGTGGGGGCCACTCTTCATCGCGGTGCAGGGACCGCTCTTCATCGCGGTGCGCGGGCCTTTCACTATCGCGGCCCCTCCCGCTGCGGGGCACAGGCTCCAGACGCGCAGGCTCAGCAGCTGTGGCTCACGGGCCCAGCCGCTCCGTGGCATGTGGGATCTTCCCAGACCAGGGCCCGAACCCGCGTCCCCCGCATTAGCAGGCAGACTCCCAACCACTGCGCCACCAGGGAAGCCCTGGATATATATCTTGAAGTAGGATTGTTGGATCATATGGTAGTTCTATTTTTAATTTCTTGAGGAACTTATATACTGGTTTCCATAGTGGCTACACAACTTTGCATGCTCTTCGAAAGTGCACAGGGGTTACCTTTTCTCCACATCCTCACCAGCATTTGTTATTGCTTGTCTTTTTGATAATAGGCATCCTAACAGGTGTGAGATGATATCTCATTATGGTTTTGGTTTGCCTTCCTCTTATGATTAGTGATGTTGAGCTCCTTTTCATGTACCTGTTGGCCATTCTTCTTTGGAAAAATGTCTCTTCAGGTCTATTGCCATTTTTAATTGGGTTATTTATTTTTTGCTAATGAATTGTATGTGTCCCTTGTATATTTTGTTTGTTAACCCCTTATTGGATATATATTTTAATAGGTTGCCTTTTCATTTTGCTGATGGTTTCCTCAACTGTGCAGAACCTTTTTATTTTGATGTAGTGTCTCTAGTTTGTTTGTGCTTTTGTTGACTTTGCTTTTGGTATCAAATTCAAAACGTCATTGCCAAGAACAGTGTCATGGAATTTACCCCCTATGTTTTCTTCTAGGCATTTTATGATTTCAGGTATTATGTTCAAGTGTTTAATCCATTTTGACTTGATTTTCGTGTATGATATGAGAGAGTAGTCCAGGTTCATATTTTGCATGTGGATATCTTGTTTTCACAACACCATTTATGGAAGAGACTAACCTTTCCCCATTTTATATTCTTGGCTCCTTTGTTTAAAATTAATGGACCTTATGTGTGTGGATTTATTTCTGGGCTCTCTATTCTGTTCCATTGACTATGTGTCTGTTTTTATGCTAATACCATACTGTTTTGATTAATAGCTTTATAATATAGTTTTGAAATATAGCTTTGAAATCAGGGAGTATGCTGCCTCCTGCTTTGTTCTTCTTTCTTCTTTGGCTATTTGTGGTCTTTTATGGTTCCATACAAATCTTAGGATTGTTTGTTCTATTTCTGTAAAAAATGCTGTTGGAATTTTGATAGGGATTGCACTGAATTTGTACATCACTTTGGGTAGTGTGGACATTTAAACAATATTAATTTTTCCAACCATGAACACAGAATATCTTTCCATTTATTTGTCTTCTTTCATCAATGTTTTATAGTTTTCAGTGTACAGATCTTTTACCTCCTTGGTTAAATTTTTCCTAAGTGTTTTATTCATTTTGGTGTTATTGTAAGTGGGAGTGTTTTTTTAACTTTTCTTTTTGATAGTTCATTGCTGGTATATAAAAATGCAACTGATTTTTATGTATTGATTTTTTTTTAAACATCTTTATTGGAGTATAATTGCTTTACAATGGTGTGTTAGTTTCTGCTTTATAACAAAGTGAATCAGTTATACATATGCATATGTCCCCATATCTCTTCCCTCTTGCATCTCCCTTATGTATTGATTTTGTATCCTGCAAATTTACTGAATTCTTTTATTAGTTCTAAAGTTCTAACAGTTTTTTGGTGGCATCTTGAGGGTTTTCTATATATAATATCATGTCATCTGCAAACAGAGACAATTTTACTTTTCTTTCTGATTTGGTTACTTTTTATTTCTTTTTCTTGTCAAATTGCTCTGGCTAGGAGTTTTGATACTACATTGAATAAAAGTGGTGAAAGTAGGCATCATTGTATTATTTATGATCTTAAAGGAAAAGCTTTCAGCTTTTCACTATTAAGCATGATGTTAGCTGTGGGCTTGTCACATATTGTCTGTATTATTTTGAAGTACTTTTCATAACTTCTTGAAAGTTTTATCATGAAAGGATGTTTGTTGAATTTTGTCAAATTCTTTTTCTGAATTTGTTGATACAATCATATGATTTCATCCTTCATTTTGTTAATGTGGTGTATATTGATTAAGCACTTTCTAGGTTCTGTACTGTGAATACTCACATCACAGTAGAGTTCAAGCTATCAGCTGTTTATTGATTGGCTTACAAAGTTCCTGAAAATTTAGCACTCAGCTCTTGTGAATCAGTATGAGACTGCTGATCAACTCCTGGAATCGGGCTTACATTAAAAAAAAAAAGTCATAGGCAAGGAATCTGGCTTGATTTGTGTGATTTGCTATCACTTTAGACCAATCATCATAGATAGGTGTGTAGGTAACTACAGTTACCCATCTTGGGTCTTATGAACTCCCCCTCTACTATTGGCTAAATATGTGTCTTAGTCTGCCTGGGCTGCTATAACAACAGCAACATAAACAACCAACCAACCAACCAAACAAACAAAAAACATAGACTAGGTGGCTTAAACAACAGAAATTTATTTCTACAGGCTGAGGCCTGAAGGTTCGAGATTAGGGTACCAGCATCATTGGGTTCCAGCAAGAGCCCTCTTCTGGCTTATGGACAGCTGTCTTCTCACTGTATCCTCACCTAGTGGAGAGAGAGAGAGAGATCATTTCTCTCCTGTTACTTCTTATAGGGTCACTAATCCAATTCATTAGAGCTCCACCCTCATGACCTAATGACCTCCTCCAGGCCTCACTTCTAAACACCATCACATTGAGGATTAGACTTTAACATACAAATTTTGTTGGGACACAAAACATTCAGTCCATAGAAGTAGACATTGAGAGTGGCAGCTGCACCAGACTCACATACCTGATATCAGTGAGAAACAGTGCCCTGAAAGTCCAAAAGAAGAGAAATGTGGATTGGATAGACAAAGTCCATGATGTGATATAAAATCCCAGAGAGAAAGACAAGATATGCAAACACACAATTATCAAGAATATTTGAGTACAATCATAAGAATTGCATAGAAGAATTGAGGGAACTGGGATATTTAAAGAATCCATGTTTTGGTATAGAAAGCAGAGGGATACATTGGAGAAATTACCTACCTGCATGAGTTAAATTTTTAAAAACCTTGAATATGCCTTGTTTTTTAAGATAAAGTGTAGAAATGGACCCAGTGTTCTCTTTCTCACTAAAATAATATTGGGAGAACATTTAGAACAGAAACATTAAGTATATTGCTTGTTTAAGGACTGCGAAGGTTGTGAATATGAGTTTTTCAATTAGCACAAACACAGGTGTATTTTAAATACTTCAGTCCCCAGCAGTTCTGTCACTATAGCCTCTACCTTTGATGCTTTGTTTTGATCATTTTTTGGCTCCAAAAAGGATTTTCTTTTTTGTTCTGTTATTCTATATTTTGCTTCTTTATGCAGGCTTGACTGCCATGTTGCAAAAACACATTTCCCAAGCTTTGAAAAAAACAACAACAAACAGTGCTCAACACCTGCACATTTGGCCTCATTGAACAGTTTCTTTCCTTACAATTAACAATTAATCCAAAGAGAGTTGAGATGCTTGTTGCTTCCTCTATTCATCAAGGCAATTGTCAATTGAAAATGGGGGGAAATAAGTGAAGCTCACATTCTTCAGAAGTTCTTAGGAAAAAAAGGCAAGAAGAGAAGGAATTCTTTAGAAAGCATTTAGAATTTAGACTGCAGTTTTAATTATACTGGTAAGGTATCTAGTGTTTTCATGTATATTATAAATCAAAGAATGAAAAGAACATTATTGAGCATTTTCTTTAATTTTTTTTGTGTGTCAGCTTGAGTTTGAACTGCTCTGAAAAACTTTGCTGACACCCAAAGTAGAGAAAAAGCAAGGATGTTCCTTGCATTATTATTTATAAAAGAAAACAATTAGAAACAATTTAAATATATAAATATAGAGGATGTTTATGTAAATTATGGTATATCCACAAAATAAAAATTAGGCAGACATTTAAAATGATATTTCTGGAAAAATTAAAATATTACTCTCATTTTATATTAAATGACAAAAGCATTTGATAATTTGATGATTTTTGATGAATATATACTTCTATGTAACAACATCTCTATTAAGATATATACAATATGTATATTATATGTACAATATATGAATGTTCATAATAGCTTTATTCTTAATACCAAAAAACTGAAAACAATCCAAATGTTCCTTGGAATGTAAGTGGATAAACAAAATTGTGGTGGATAAACAAAAATAAAAAGAAGAAACTGACTATACATGAATAAATCTCAAAAATACTATTTTTGAGTGAATAAAAGCCAGACACAAAAATTATATACTCTATGTCTCCATATATGAATTTCTAGAATAGGTAAAACTAATCTATGGTAACAAAAAGCAGATCAGTGGTAGCCTGAGGCATGGGTTAAGAGGTATTCACTGCAGAGGAGAACAAGGGACTATTTTGGAGTGATATAAATGTTCTGTATCTTGATAGGGACGTTGTTACATGGGAGTATATATTTGTCAAAAATTATCAAATTGTATATTTAAAATTTATTCATTTTAATCATGTAATAATATCCTAACCTTTAAGTTAGGATAAGTATAATAATATCCTAACCTTTAAGCTGATTTAAAAACTAATAAAAGTATAATTCAATTATGTAAAACAAACAAAAAACTATGCATAGGAAAATACTATGAAGAATATTAATATGTGTTAAAACATTTACATTCATTATCTGTAGGTATGGAATTAAGAGTAAATTTTTCTTTCTCCTACTTGACTGCATTGTTAAATCCCTACTGGAAGCATGTATTATATTTTAAATTTTATAAATCTGTATACAATAGTTATCTATTCATCCATCTATCTACCCATCTGTCCCCTGTCCTTCCATCCATCCATCCATCCATCCATCCATCCATCCATCCATCCACCATCTTTTACCTTCCTAAATTGTTACCATTATATAGAACTGCAGTAACAGGTAGATGGATGTATAATTTTATAAAGTGTGCTTACAATCTCCTAGCATTATAACAGTTTTGCTTTGAATGATTTAACCTGAGAATGTCTTCTTGGTTTTGTTGGCATATCTGCCCCTGCCCCTTCCTGATTTGGGCAGTCACTCCAGAGAAAAGTAATAAAATAGTTGATATCTTTAAAAAGAGTCAGGTTCATTGACTGTTTAGAATGCTTTGATCATTCATTTTGTCAGGATCAAAAAATAGGGACTATTAATTACCTAGTGTTCTATGCCAACCTGCTTGTATGACAAAGATTACTTGAATAGCATTGACTGACTGTTGTCTCTGGAATCCCAATGAAAACAGAGATGATTCTCCTGGGAGGCTATCATTCAAAACAACACAACATCAACTAAAATCACCAACAAAAATCATCTAAAAAGAGTGATAATATTAATAATAAAATGGTTTGGTACTTAAATATGTATAAAACACTTCTTTGCAAAATAACCATTGCGATATAACAATCCTGTGAGATACATAGGAGAAGCATTATAGACCTATTTTTCAAATGAAGACACTGAGGCTTGGGAGAATCATCACACACTTAAAAGACAGAACTACCATGCAAGTCCAGGATTCCTGAAGTGTTACTTTCATTATTTGCCTCAATGAATTTTAAAATATCCCCTTTTTTTTTATCTCCAGGTTATCATTCCTGGACGCTTCCTCTTCTAGATTGAAAGAAGGGAAAAAGGTTTTTTATTTTTCAGAGATTTGGTTGTAATTTTTATTAACACTTTCCCTGTGTTGCTCCTAGTTTGAAGGTGGGGAAAATGAAGTGCAGTCTATTACAGCTTACAAATATTTTTGGACCAGCTCCATCAAATTCACTAAAATCTGAAGACTGAGGTGCATAAAGACAATGAAATTGGTTTGACCTTGTTTTGATTCCACTGGCCAAAATGTCAGTATTCTAGATCCAACAGAAACTTGACTGTTTTGTGAGTGAATTATTGACAAAGGAGTAGGAGTAGGTAATGCAACTACACACATGAAGACAACTTCAATGAGCATCTTCTAATTTGGATAGAGGAATAAATTCTCATTCTTGGCTCTATAACTTAGTTTCTGTAATCAGTCAGTTTTAGGATACAGAGGGTTCCACAAAACTTTTGTTCCTCAGAAAAACACTTTTGATTGCCAAATAAATCAGTGCCAAAAAGACATATTTTATCAAAACATTTGTTTTATAGATTTCACATTTACATATCCAGAAACACGATTACTTTTCTTATTGGCATGAACACTTCTTTACCATTTAGAAAACAAAAACAGAAATTTTATTTGAGCTCCTCACAAGAAAGCAATTGAGAGTATTTCAAAGAAGGTAAAATAGGGACTTCTACACTATTATATAGTCTAAAATGCTGTGACATATCAGTGCTATTAGCAGAGTGGAAACCTAACCCAACTCATCTAGGTTTACGATTTTAATTAACTAACTTTGCTCTTTCCAAAAGTAATACAAATCAAAAGTGCCAAAATCACATGATGAGAAGAGGAAACACTTTCTAAATCCTTTAAAAAAAAAAAAAAAAAAGCCAAGAGAAACCGCCTATGGACAATTGGCTTAATCTAAGAGTTCATCTTTTCCTGCCTGAAGTTTCACTGAGCAAATGTTCCTTTTTCTTATCTTTGTGAAATATGGTTTAAAAAACATCCAGAGGAAAACTTAAAATTTCATGAGGGTTGATGGTTTAGGATCCTTTTTTATATCTTCCACAATGTTCTTCAGGCAGATTAGTCAGTAAGAGTTCATGTTTGAAAATAATTAAAAACCCTGAGAATTCATGTGCCTAAAAATAAAGAACTTGTTTGAGCAAAGTGTAGAACACGGTAGACTCCAGGGAGGAAGGTTGTTTGCAATGTAGTTTCTCTGAGTTCTGAAATAATTTTTTGTCCCCCAATTTTTAATTATATGTAGGGGAAAGTCCTGTCAATGACATTAACTCCTTCTTTTATTTTTAATTCCAAATTTTGTTAATGACCCAAGTATATTTTACTCGCTTAGGGTACAGCCAGAGTGAAGTTTGTCTAATGTATGCTTTCTTCTGTCTTCCTGCATTGTTACCATAATGTAAAACTGGAGTAAAAGGAAAAAATGCAGACTCTGGAACAAGACAAGGACCTGGTTATCAGAATGGTGACTAAGGCCATAGCAAGACTAGCAGAAATTATAATAATGTAGAATTTGCTCATTCATTCATTTTTTCATTCATTCATTCAACTGTACCTGGTACTTACAGTTATTAAAGTTAGAATACTGCTATTTTGCAAATGAAAAGGTCTGACTTGGTTTAATTCTTAAAATTATTAGTTAGAAATCTGCTGTTTGGAGGTTGACAATGTCAGGGTCTCTCTATTGCTATTTTCAGGCCACTCTCTGGTTCGATGGAATGTATTGGATGAACATCCAGTTAGTTGGGAAATTAGATCCATTTGTACCTCCCAACATGACATTCATCACCATCATATTTTATCTGATTATGTATGGTACTGTTTAAACACAAGCAGAGAGCCTCCCCACCCAATACCTTCTTCTCCAAGCTAAAAAGAGCACCAAATAACCATAAAAATGGCTTACTTTCATGCAAGCAAGCTGGATAAGTTCCTCAAATCCAAAGGCCATTTGTTGGGGGGTGGGGGGAGTGGAGAATAGGACGTCCTGTTCAAGAAGTGTATGTTCTGATTGCTTCCTGGTATACCCTCATAGAACAGGTCTGTCCTCTCTTCCTACCCACATCTCTGTCCCTCCAAGAGAGAAAGTGTAGCTCAATTATTAAGAACCAGGGTCTGGAGTAAGAAAGGCCTGGGTTTCATGAATTCTCAGGCCCTGACACTTACTAAATGCATTAGTTTGGATATGTTATTTAATGTTCTTGGCTTTAATGTCCTTATACGTAAAATGGGAATAGCATGTGCCTTACAGTGTTACTGTGATTAAGCAATTAGCAAGGCACCTAGCATCAATATGCTCAAAATGTTTATTATAAGTATTAAAATTTGTATAGCTAAGCGCAAAATAATACAAAAATGAATTGCAATATTTATTTACCTTTTATATCCTCAAAGGTAGATAAATATACATATATACCTGTGTATATATGTCTACATATGCACACGTACACGTATATGTGTACTTTTTAAAATGAAAGTAACTTTATTGTTGCTTCTAATAAGCGGTCATTGCAGTGAAATTTAAATAATACAGAGAAAGTAATTTATATAATGTCTGCACAGAGACTAGAGATAGATGAGAAAATAGTTCTAATCCTCACAGAGGAGACCGAGTGAGGCCTTTGGACTCTGCCTCCATTCTGTAGCAATCACTTCACAAATAAAAGGGGCCTCTGGGGACCTTCTGTGGGAGAACTGGACAAATATACACCAAAGAGTGCAGAGGCTATTTTATTATAAGAAAGCGTAAGTGCTGTTTGAGTAACGTACGTTTGGCCAGACCCCATTTTCTCATGATGACATAATCTTTCACAGCATTGTTTGAGGATTATTGTTTTATGGCTCCATGGGATATACTCTGCCAAGTCTATGGCACGTGGATTAACAAGAAAACTCCAAATTAAAGAACTGCTAAAGGGTCGTTTCCTAGGATCCTGGACAATACCAGAGCTTTTAAAATATTGTCATCAAAGATTTCACTAGCTAAAATTCAAGGAACTTGTTTTTCCCCAAAGTTTTCATGATATAGCATAATTTTTTCTCATGGACTTTTTCTGTGTCTTCTTCAGTCATGAGTTTGCCCCCCGCACCCCCCCCCCCCCCCGCCTTGCCTACAGAAAAATCCACAAACTGTGGACTGTAGAAACTATTCACAAGAAGGCTGGGGAAAGGACTCACTCCTTTAATCATGTACCAAAAGTGGCTCCTGTAGATTGCAGAAGGGAAGGCTAGTCTCCCTGATCCTCTTCTACTGTCTACATGTACAGCCTGTGGTTTAATAGAGGGAGAACTCAGTGTCGTGACCCTTTCATTTTTCAATATGCGAAGATTTGTTATAGAGGAGTGGTGGGACTTATGTTGAAGTGGGAAAAAGCCTTCAAATGAGAGTGAAACCACAGCAGTGTGTATTTTGCACATTCTAGATATTCAGTGAATATTTACTGAATAGACTAATGAATAATGAATGGTCCATAGAGTCTTGCCCCAGCTTTTCTCTTGAGTCCTAGGTTCCTTATCTGTATGGAGGTTAGACCAGATCAGAGTTATACAAAGTTTTGGGGGGCTGAGAAAGTTCTCTGCTCCTGTCCCACAAGTGACAGATGAAAAGGGGACAATTGGTCAAGCCACTATCCCCCACCAGGATGTATTTAAATCTGGCACCAAATACTCAATCTTTATAATACAGTGGTATTCATCTGGGTATCTGTATTCAGACCGGAGCCTAGCCAGTTGTTGGAAAGACAGTGATTGTCAGTAATGAGGAAGAAGGAAGAAAGGAGAGAGAGCATGTTTTTTCTCCCCAGGGGAAATGTCTTTGAGGAGCCAGGCGATGTGTAGGGCCTTAGTCCAGAGTGTTGTGACTCAGCAAAGGGCTGAAGTCCTAGCGGGAAGCTGAGGCAGAAAGCCAGGCCATGTGGACCAGGCCCAGAATACAGAGGGAAGGAGAGGATTACCATTTGGTCAGGCCCCAGGTACCCAGCACTCACACCAGGCAAACCAGATTCTGAATTTGTGGCTAAACAGCTATTTTTGGACCCCTTCTGCTAGTAAAGCCAGGACTCCTCACATAATGCCTGCTTTGGTTCAGGAAGTAGGTGGGGTTTTCTGCAGGTGGAAAAGCACAGCTGAAAAGGGAGAGGGAAAATGGCTTTGACAGACACAGAATGGCATCCTTTCTGTGGTGCTGATTTGAAGTGCTCTTTTAGTAAAGTCCATTTGAGGGCAGTTGCATGGCCAGAGAGTTGGCAGTGAAATGGAACGATGTTTTCTTCAGTTTGGGTAACAGCACAGGCTACACTGAGACTTGCAAAATCACCTGCTAGGGATTTATGTCAATGTGTCTCCCTCCTTAAAAAAAAAACAAAGGAAAATAAAAATATAGAATGCAGAGGGTTTTTTAAAAACTATTATTTTATTTCTGACCCAAGACGTGCCCACAGTGTCTGGAAGGATGACCAAGTGGCAGGCAGTTACAGCAGATCATGTATTAGTTTAGTAGAGTCTGAAATATAGCTGGATTCAGCTGGACAAGGTACAAAACAAATTAATAAACATCTAGGAATAAAATTAAATTTTAAACCTTAACATTGACTTCTATCATTGTACATTAACATGGCTTTAAATCTCAACCACAATAAACAGCCCACAATTTAGATACAGCAGGGAAAATTTTTCCATCATGTAAGGACAACTGAGGTACAAGACTAGTCACCTTATGGTTTAGCTCAAATCTTAGGCATCTATATCTCAGGGCTTTGGGATATGTGTGGCAGATGAGGGCATCCCCAGTAAGGCTCTTGGGGACGTTTCACAACTGGGAAGCTACTTTAATGGAACCAGTGAATACAGATATAAGGATGCCCAATGAATACAGCTATAAGGAATACAGATATAAGGATGTTTGTATTTTAGTTGATTCCGAACTGTGGCTGGACGGTGTGCTTAATGGTGGAAACCTCAGATACTAAGGCTACCTTTGGGAGGGAAAGGGTTAAGGCAAGAGGGAGAAATGGGTCTGTATAGTCTTTTTCTAGTGCCCTCTAAGGTATTGGGGCATAGGTGGCCTGAGGCTAGGAGTATAGCATCCTGAGTCCAGAGTGGGGCTAAACAGGTACCCCTATTTTCTTTCTCTCTGTATCAGTCAGCTCAGGCTGACAAGGAACCACCATCTGGGTGGCTTCAACAGCATACATTTACTTTCTCACAGTTCTGAAGGCTGGAAGTCCTAGGTCAAGGTGCTGTCAAATTTAGTTCCTGGTGAAAGCTCTATTCCTGGCTTGCAGACAGCTGTCTTCTCGCTGTGTCCTCGTGTGGCCTTTCCTCTCTGTGCATATGGAGAAGGACCTCAGGTGTCTCTTCCTCTTCTCATAAGGACACCAGTGCTATCAGATTAGGGCTCTACCCTTATTACCTCTTTTAACCTTAATTACCTCTTGAAGTCCCTGTCTTCAAAAACAGTCATGTTGGGTGTTAGGGCTTCAACATACAGCACAATTCAGTCTATTAACACTCTCTAAATGATTTTGTTTTTGCAGAGGTAGGTGAGAGATTACAGCTGTGGGAAACTATAACTTAATTCCAGTGGAATAAGTCCCCAAATGGAATTTGGAGGCTGAAAAATAGCAATGGCTTACGTGTACGTTTATGTTTTTCTCAATGGACCATCATATAGATTTTTTAAATTTTATTTTTATGACAACCATGAGAGGTAAATTGGAAAAATATTATTATCCCTGCTTGCCAGGCAAGAAACCTTAGGGAGTGATAGGGAGGGTGTAAAGTGACTTGCCTAAATAAGTCTGAGAGCTCAGAGGAGCTGGGATCTCCATACAGACCCTGCCATATTATGTTCCATAGCCTTGTCTTCATCACTTGTCTTTCCTTCGCCAGCTGCCAATAAAACATTTGTCAGATATCCTGCAATGATGCAACAGGACAAATATCTATAGCAATCCCAGACACCAGCAGTTATTTAAAATAAGTGATATGAAGTCATGCCCCAAAAGGTTGAGATTCTGTAAGTTATTTCATTCTTGGTGTAATTTCATTCTCAAAATATTTTCTGGGCATGGTGCCTCAAATAAATGGAAGAAAAATACCCTGGAGGAATATAAAAACTTTAGTGTGAGATCTATTGTATTTTTTTTTCAGTAAAAATGAGCAAAGTTCAGACAGAAAGAGAAAAATTGAGTACCTGGGGTGAGGTGGGAAGGTTTTCCCTTTTATTTCTTTTTTTTTTTTTTTTTTTTTGGCCACATGGCTTGCAGGATCTCAGTTCCCAGACCAGGGATCGAACCCCGGTCCTCAGCAGTGAAAGCGTGGAGTCCTAACCACTGGACTGCCAGGGAATTCCCAGGACAGTTTCTTATATAGAGTCTTTAGATGATTGGTATCCCACCAGGACTGATGCCAATAGGATATGGTTTGGAATATTCCCAAGAACAAGGTGCAGCCTCTCTGGGATTTTATAGGAGATGCATCTGTGAAAACAGCTGCTTTCAGAGTTTTTTCCTAAGCTCACATCAACATCATTGGTCCATCCTTCTTCCTCCCCTCCCCTTTCCTTCCTTGATCATTGAGCAGTAGTTGTAGATGAATGTATGGACTCTGGAAAAAAGAAAATGAGAGAGATGAACCAGTGGTTTTCTGGATGCTTGTGGCAAAGGGGTTTCTTCTAGTTGCCAGATCCTATGTCACAGCTCTACAGATTCTGCCCTGTAACAATGGATTGGAGTTTGCAATAGATTCCTCTTCCCTTTTGTTACCTATTAAGGGGTGATAGGAAGGGTGTAAAGTGACTTGCCTAAGTAAGTCTGAAAGCCCAGACTTACTTTTGTTTCTGCTTTTTCCTTCCTTACTTTTGTTTCTGCTTTGCTTTCTTTTTATTCTTTTACCGTTAATAAGAATATTTAGCAAACTGCCAGTTTAGGAATGATTTACCAACCCAAGCACGTGGGGTCCTGAAGCACTATTACTCACAAGATTACTTTGGATCTGCAGGCTGAAAAGTGTGTGTTCAGCTCTATGTAATATGGATACATATCTATGGATTTGTCCTAGGTGGAGAGATTCATGGGACGGAGACTTGGAGTGTACTGTAAATCCATAGGTGTGAGTACTCTTCAAACAGCATTTACCAGACTTAACAACATCCTTGGCAATTCCTGTTCACATAAATTGCTACTCTACCTATGGGCCTGCTCAGAAATGGCCCACCTATATTACTTAGTTCAGTGCGATCTATAGTAAAACTCAGGGAAAAGGAGCTGAGTGAAAAATAAAAGCAGCTATGTATTGAGCATCTGCTATGGGCCAGGTCCCTGGCTAGCTGTTGTATGTCTAATACCTCAATTCATGCTCATGTTCATTCTGTCACGTCATTATTATGCCCGTTTCTCCAAAGAGGAAACTGAAATTTAGATGAGCCAAATATGGTGCTCACGGCTACCCAGTGGCAGAGCTGGGATTGCAACCAAGGACTCCTGAACACCAAAGCCTATCATTTTGATCAAATGTTATACTTCTGCCCCCAGAAGCACTTCATCGCCTTCCCAGTGTGGCATTTACTGGACTATGGTCATTCCACCAGCGGATCTTAACATTCCAATAGCATTGGTCAAGCAGTTTGTTCACACCAATTCCACCAACTGCCTTTGAAATACGTGTAACCTTTGTTCACCATTTCTGCAATGCAAATGAAGTAATTAATCTGTAAAAGGCTTTGAAAAGCAAGTTGTAATTAAAATTTCGGACACCATGTAGTACAGTGGTGTCCTGTCATTCTTATTCCAGAGCATGTGATCAGTGGAAAATGGCTGTCCTGGAATTGTAGATAAACTGCTTCTGAGAGCAGAATTGAAGCCCATTATCAACTCTGAGAAAACTCGCTCTTCATTACCAGAAAGATTACAGATTGATTCTATCTGTCCTATAACCTACATTTTAACATTTTAAAATAACTTGTTACACAAACACATAACAGTATTGATAGATTGAAAAAGAAAGGGAAGAAAAATTACCCACAATCCTGGCACATTAAAAAAAAAAATTCTATTTCCATTTTTCTCCATTCCCTTCCAGTCCTGGTCTGTATATATAATTTTTACAATGTTAAAACCTATGAGAGGTATAATTTTGTATTCTACTCATGTTTTTTCAATAAACGGTAGAGCAGAAGCTTTTTCCACGTTGTTTCAGAATCTTCAACTGCTGCAGCCACGAAATGGCAGTGCCTACTTCCAGCTTGAGACCATGCTGTGGGTAGAATCCAAGGAGGGCAAAATAAATGGCTCTTGAGAGGAGCACTTGCTTCTTTTGTTTCCTATTATGTTTTGATGTATCCATGGTGAGAAATGTGGCAATAGTTCCTTCATTTTAACTGCTGTGAAATGGTTCATAGTATGAATATACCACAGCCTCCCCATGTTCAGGGATGAATCTAAACAGATGGGTAGGGACCGGTCTGCCAAGGGAAATGATTCAGTATGCACCATCTGGATTAAGAATCGGCTCCTGGAGTCTGAAAGCTTTGTACAAGGGTGTTGCTGTAGAGTTGAGGAGGGAAACAAAAGGAGCATCCAGGAAGCAATCCAGGTTGGAAGCCAAAGATGGATGCTGGGGAAAAAGGAAGTGTTTTGTCCCAGTTAGAGCTGGGAAAAAGTTCATGCAGTGATTCCTTAGCCTTGAGATCCAGGCAAATCAGGACAATCTAGGACAGTCATACGTTACTGGTTTTAGTTATGTTTGAGTTTCCCAAGCTCGCTGTACTCTTGTTTCTTATTAAAATATTTTTATTTTAAAATATTAAAAACATTCAAAAATATAAAAACAGTAAAACACACACCCATGTACTACTTACCACTCAGCCTCATCAAATTTTTAAATGCTGCTATTTTTGCTTGAGATATGTTTAAGGACTAAAACGTTATAGATATAGTTGAATCCACCTGTGTGCTCCTCCCAATCCCATTTGCCTCCCTCCCATCCGGAAATAATTTCTATTTGGAAGTTACTATCTTTCCCATCCATGTTTTAGAGCATAGCATGTATGTATCTAAACAATATATTGCTTACAAATTTCATAACATATACAAAGAATACTATACAGTTTTTGTCCTTCTGCAACTTGCTTCTTTTGCTATACTTTGTTTTGATATTTAATCTTGTATCTATGATTCATTAATTTTAACTGTCATGTAGTATTCTACTATATAAATATACCCTAGTCTATTCATTTTTCTTTTGGACAGACAGTTACATTCTTCTTAAGGTTTTCTATTCACCACAATGTTATAGTTAATATTGCTGTGTATATTTCCTTGTGAAATTGTATGACCTAGCATTGCTGTGTTGAAGCAATTTAATGACAAATTGCTCTCCAGCCTGTATTCCTTTACATCCTCATCAGTTCTTGGCATTAGCAAACTTTTCAATCTTTGCTGGTATGACTGATGTGAAATGGTATTTCCTTTTGATTTATCAACATTTCCCTGTTTACTAGTAAGGTTGAGCATCTTTTCATAAGTTTATTATTAACTCTGATTTCTTCTTCTGTGAAGTACCTGTTTATATCCTTTTTCTTCCTTTCCATTAGGTTGTTTGATGTTTTTATAATTATTAATAAGAGTTCTTAAATTGAATATTAATCTTTATCAATCATCTTCTTTTTGTCTGTTCCTTGTTTTTAAACTTATAGAGAGACTTTGAACAGAAATTCTGAAGTCATCAATTTTAGCAGGTTTTTGTTTTTTTATTATGCCTGTGTTTTAACGATTTCAAGAAACTTTTTCTCTAACCTGAGGTCAGTTAAAAAACGTTTTCTTTTAATTTATTTTAAAGGTTTAAAGTGTTAGTTTTCACATACAGATCTTTTTTTTTTTTTTTTTAATTTTTTTATAGCTACTTTATTTATTTATTTATTTATTTTTGGCTGTGTTGGGTCTTCGGTTCGTGCGAGGGCTTTCTCTGGTTACGGCAAGTGGGGGCCACTCTTCATCGCGGTGCGGGGACCGCTCTTCATCGCGGTGCGCGGGCCTTTCACTATCGCGGCCTCTCCCGTTGCGGGGCACAGGCTCCAGACGCGCAGGCTCAGCAGTTGTGGCTCACGGGCCCAGCTGCTCCGTGGCATGTGGGATCTTCCCAGACCAGGGCTCGAACCCGTGTCCCCTGCATTAGCAGGCAGATTCTCAACCACTGCGCCACCAGGGAAGCCCCACATACAGATCTTTAATCCACCTAGAACTCAATTTTATGTCAAGTGTGATATAGGTATCTGATCATATTTTAGCTTTTCATGTAGATAATCAATTTCACATTATATATTACTCTCTGATCTGTGATACCATCTCTGTCTTATATTAAGTTCCCCTGTCAGAGCTCTTTACTCTGTTCTACTGGTCCACCATCTATTCATGTTCCAAGACCACACTGTCTTCATTATTAGAGCCTTAATAAGGCTTAATATATGGCACAAAAAGTCTCCCCAACCTTGTTTCTCAAAATTATCTTAACCTTTTCTGTTTGTTCTTGATCCTTTGTTCTTCCATATTAGTTTAGGGTCACGTGACAATAAAGCATGCCTCTTTCCAATTCTCATACCTCCTACTTCTTTACTTTGTCTTACTGAATTGCCTAGGACCTCCTATGTGATATTGAATAAAATAATCAATAGTGAAAACCCTCATGTTGGGACTGCATGTAGAGTTTTAATATTGAGTAGAGGATTTGAGGTAGTTCTTTTGTAAATATTTATTAAAGAAATTCTCTTCTATTTTTAGCTTCCTTAGAGTTTTTTTTTTTAATCAAGTGTGGATGTTGAATTGCATTGAATGTCATGTATTCATTTATTATGGTAAATATATGAACATTTTCTTTTAAGTTCTATTATATTTTTGAAGTATTATATTTTTGTAATTAGGAAAAATCTATGGTTGGTAGGGTAGTATTTAATATACTGCTACATTCTATTTGCTAATATTTTAATTAATTTTTTGTTTATAATTGAGATTGGTGTCAGGTTTTTTGGTTTGTTTAATATTGTTTTTTAATTTTATTTTATTTTTGGTATACTGAACTATCTGGTTTTGTTATAAAGTTATACTAGTCCCATAAAACAAAACAGATAGGTAGCTTTCCCTAATTTTCTATGTCTAATACAATTTTATAGGTTGGGGATTTTCTGTTGAAGGAAGATTTAGTAAGGCATTTACTAAAAACTTGTATTTATTTATTTATTTTATTATTATTATTATTTATTTTTTTGGCCACACCGCGTGGCATGTAGGATCTTAGTTCAGTGACCAGGGATTGAACCCATGGCCCCTGCAGTGGAAGCACAGATTCTTAACCACTGGACTGCCAGGGAAGTCCCTACTAAAAACTTTTAGAAGAAATTTTTAGGAGAGGAATGTATAATCAATTGGTACAGAAATGGTTTGGAGTAAATTTTTGATTACTGATTTCAATTTTAATAATGATAATCGATATGTAGAATTTTTTTCTTGAGTGATTTTTGATAATATTTCTAGAAAGCAATTTCAGAAAATTATAGAAAATTCATCTCGGCTTTCAAGTTTGTTGGAATAAAATGTTTATAGTGTTCTCTTTTGATCATCTATGTTGTAATTATAGCTATTTCTATTTTTTCAGCCCTAGGATTACTTATTTATGACTTTTGTTTCTTGATCACTTGCTAGAACTTACCTCTGCTATGTAAGAAATGTTCAGTATGATATATCACATTGAGTCCGTTTGCTGTTTTACCATGAGCACTATGGGTTATTACTAGATAATTCATACTAAAAAAGAAATTATGGGGTCAAATTAATGAGCTTGTAATATGTTGATATTTAATATGAATCACCAGAAGGAGAGTTTTGTGCGTAATATTTCTCAAACGTTTTTGACGATGGAAAACATTGCTTTTTAGGTCTATGGAATGTAGCTAACATTCCATGGAAACTTTGGGAAATTTTTGTCGTGGCTAAATTGCCTTATAAATGAAGAAACTCATCGTAGACTCAGAGAAATTACATGGTTTGATTAAGGCCACCATAATATATTGCTCCTTCACTGAAGCACTGGACTCACAAAAACAGATGTGAGTCAATGCAACGTTCACAATTTAAGAAACTGATTATGAACTAGTATAGTTCTTATATGTTGTGTATCATTTTCTAAAATGTTGGGAAAGGGGATTCCCTGGTGGTCTAGTAGTTAGGACGCCACGCTTTCACTCCTGAGGATACGGGTTCAATCCCTGGTTGGGGAACTAAGATCCCACAAGCTGCGTGGCAAAAAAAAAGCTTAAAAAAAATAAATAAAATTTTAGGAAAAATCATTGTGGAAACTTAAGATTTTTCAAAATATTGGATTGCATTCATTTGGATGCGAAGAAATTTATCATTTAAAATGGCCTCGGAATGACAACATTGACTCCACTTATTACTTATAAGAAGAGATTCTTAATAATTGGTGTGGTAAGGGCAGCCTCCCAGTTGTATTTGTCTTATCACTTATCACACAGCCCCCCAATCATTACCACCGTGAGTCACTGTTTCTAATAGTGAGGTATCATATCACTTGTTATGTTGAAACCAAGAAATATTACAGATTATAGTTTTTGATTAAACAAGTATAATAGCCAAAATAGAATGTGCAATAATAATAAAAGACTCTCAGTACTGAGTCAGAAAACACTGTTATCTGTACATAATTGTATGTATTAAATTAACATTGAAAAAAACCAAAATCTGCATGTTGTTAATAAAATCTGTACAAGGCTGCCCAAAATAAATGACTTGCTAAAAGACTAGCATACCATCTGTTTAGAGACATAGTATAAAAAGATGTCCGATGAGAAAGTCCATTATAATGAGTAAAAATATGGGAGTATTTTATATAAAATTCAATATTTCTCTGCTGTTTCTGTAGAGAATTTGTGTAGCAATGATGTCTAGTGTTACAGATCTCTTTGATCCTACTTCAGGATCCTGATACTTACTTCAAAAGTCTCCATATCAAATAAGAGTATCATTGCCCATCAACATCAATAAAGCTTTTGTATGTTCCTATATGAGAAATTCGAAAGAACATTAAAATTATTCTTCTCTTTGAAACACAATTCTAGCACTTCCAGTGCAGCCTTCATAGTATGGGTGACATAGCCAATGCCAGCAAAACAGGAGACAGTCAGAAAAAGTTATTATCACAAGTAATATATTTCAGCTAAGAATTTGAGATATCCTTGGAAAAGAGCCTTTACCCTTCTCACCTTTGGAACTAGTCCAGCATTCAGAAGGCCAACAGCCATAGAAACAGAATCACTCAGAAAAGAGTAGGTGTGCTCTATTTAATATTTAGATATCAAAAATGATCATTTCCAAACCAAAATTGGCATACATAATCTGATAAATATAAATGTACTCAAGAGCCCATACGGAAAAAATTTGAAGCTGAAACCAACTTGAAAAAGCAAGTGCCTTTAAATACTCTGGTTAGAGTGTAGCTTTGTTATTGAGTTCTAGTCTTGTTCTTTTAGATCTGAACTTTTAACCTACTCACTATGCTTTATTTAAATGGAGAGCACTTTAGTGAAGTGTCTTACTTTTAACAACCTATAAAGTACTCTGCAAACTTACATAAGGAAATGTATATATGTAAAGCTGAAGGTTAAGCTGGGAGCAATTTTGCAATATGTTCTACGTGCCTTATCCCATCCTGTGGCTATTTAATGGAAACAGTCTTGTTCAGGGACATTTCCAAATATATACCAAATGAACTTGAAAAAAGTTAAACATAAATAGTTACTGGACAACATTAAGTTAACAACATGGACAGTATGAAGATCCATCTCTTCCAGAGTGATAATAGTTGAAAATACCAACATAGAAAAGTAGAGCAGGATACTGTCTGGAGTTAATGGTTTTTTCACAATTGCTTTTCTTTTCATTTTTAATGTTTTAAAAAATTGAATCAAGGAAAGTAAGAAGAATAAGAATAAACAATTTCCATCATCTTGAAATAAGTTAAAATTTTATTTATATATACTTCCAGTTTTTTTTAAAGAAATAAAGCATTAACAAATACAATGAAAACTCATTGTAACTCCCTCTTCTCAACCTCCTAGTCAGCACTGTTTTTCCCTTGCCCTTTTTGGCCTCTTCTACTAAAAGCTGGGGGTTGGGGAATGGAGTGTGGGCAAGAGCTTTCTCTGATGGGTGGATTCTGAAAGACATTCTGTAAGGGTTGAGTTAGCCAAGGACTTGTTAAGAAAAGAGGTGCAGGTGTAGAATTTGCAGGTACTGAAAGAGGAACAAGCCTTTTTACAAATGAAGCAGGTTTTCTTTTGCTTTCTTATTTTTATGTGTTATCATTCCCTAAGGCTCTAAGCCATGCATATGCTTCTTTAAATAAATCTCACAAGATAAAAGCCAAGTGCATCAAAATCACCAGGCATTGATGCCTGTCTGTAAAATATAATCACATGCTAATCATGGAGTATAGATTTGCTTTCTTCCCCGAGTCAAGATGCTCCCTGGCACCTGTGGAGGTGAGCCCCAGCATGAATGATCTGTTTTTGACAGTCTTTTTATACATGAAAGCTCATTGACAAGTCACCTAGGCACACAATTCAACAGTCCCAATTGCTATTTGTGTTGCCTGTGAAATTGTACCTCCAGGAGACCAAAAGGTGCTTCCTCTACCCCACCCAAGTTTGTTGCTGCCCTGAAAAGTCTAACTCTGCTGTCCATTATAATATCACTGACCATATATAGAAATTTTAATTAAAATTAAAATTAAAAATTTGGTTCCTCAGTCACAGTAGTTCCATTTCAAGTGCTCAGTAGCTTTACCTGACCAGTGGCTACCATATTGTACAGCACAGATATGAAATATTTCCACCATTGCAGAAAATTCTATTGGACAGGGAATGTTCCAAGATGCAGTAGCTGGTGACATTATTCTCCACGTGATTAAGAGTCCTCTGCAGGCACAGTTCTACTTGAAGATGGGAAGATCAGGGTGATAATGATCCTTCTAGACTTTGGGGCCTTACATGGGTGAGAACAAGAAAAAGACTAGTTCTTTGCTGCTAAACATATCTGATACTCTTCCACATAATCTGTCACTTATCTCACCTATGTCACTGAGATAAGAAATGTAGAGGACAGGCACAATATTTGGAACATAGGAGATGCTCAACAAGCGTTAGCTCTGTATCTACAGGGCCCAGTTAGGAGATTGATTCCACACCACTTATGGGAACCTGGAGAATTAAGATAAACAATCATTAATAAGGTATAAATTTGTTAACCAAGTAACTAAGATATCACGGAAATAGCAACTCCAGGAAGTAGTTTCTATCACTAGAATTGAGAGGACAATGGTAGAGATTGGAATTCTAAATCTTAGAAACTTAGAGGAAGGGAATTTGATGGAAAGGTGGAAAGCAGATTAGAGAGGACCAGAATGGGGAGGAGAAAAAAGAGGGCAAGGACTGAGAAACATGGAAGGAAGCTGAAGGCTAACTAGGCTAAAACAACTAAAGGACTTTAAAAATATAGATGTGTAATATTTAATTTTAAATGTTTACAGTTCTGGATATAAATCCTCATACTATTGGTAAGTTCGCTGTTAATGAGGCTTTCTGGATAGGGGTTTGTTTTGGTGAAGAGTAAAGAGAAGAGTCTATTTGCATATGTGGATCAATAACAAGGATTTTTTTGCCCCCTCAATCCTTGACTTTTATTTAATTTGGGGAGTATATTTTGGTGAGAGATGACACATGAAGCAAGGATGATGGAAAAGACTGGTGAGATGGTGGGACGCTCTATGTGGTTTATTTATAGAACAGGAGTAGGAGCCCTCTGAAAGGAAGTCGACCTAAGGACAGGAGTCAAGTTAATCCACATGTCCTCTCCTTGTCAGGGCCACATGTGATGTGTGTGTGTGTGTGTGTGTGTGTGTGTGTGTACGTGTGTACAAGCAAAGTGCCATTTTGAATAAAAATAATATAGCTATCGTTTACCAAGTACCTAATACTGTATTTAATCTTCAGTACAGCTCAGTTACGTATATGTATGTATAATATATGAAATAAAATATATATCTCCAAGGTTACTCAGTTAGGAAATAGATTTGAACCAACCCAGGTATGGGTGATTCCAAAGAGACACCTGCATTACAGCACCTGCATGATGATGTCTGTCTCTTGGATTTGCACTCGCAGGCAGGAGTCAGAGCTAGTAAACTATGTGCTGTAGACAATAACATGATCCCATTTTCAACCCCAGCTGGTGTGCCCTCTAATATTTAATTAACTTTTCCAATCCTTTCCCCTACCCATTGCAGAACAAAATCTTGTTTAAAAATAATAACAATATCAATCACTTTGCTTAAAAATAGCGATAGTAACAAAAAAAATGAATAAGCAAGTCTTGTCCGTAGTCTATTGACTGCTGTAGTGTAGGCCTGACCCTCATCACTTTCCTGCCCTAAGTACCCCAGGTCATTTGATGCCATGTTATTGCAAACTGTACTTCACTATGTCCTTGGAACAGTTATGCTCTCCTACCTGGAGGTTTTTCCTCTTCCAGCTGACCATATGGTGGCTGTTTGGCTAGCCTGCTGCTGTCCGTCCTCTGCACATGGGCATTAACGCAGTGCTCTTGCAAAGGGACAGCATGGAGTCTTTTTATACTTCTCTTCCCATTTAGTGAGCATGTTATTATATACTATACTGTATTTTATACATATATATATATATATATACTATACTGCATTTTATATATATATATATATATATACGCACACACATATATAGTATGTATAGTTTGGTCTATACTATATATTTTATATATATATAAAATATATGTACAGTGAGAAAATGTTGGCTCATTCATTTAAGAGGATTTTTATATATAAAGGTTCCATTGTACCTCAATTACATAAAATCCCTCCCCGCCCCATATTCTATAATTCTGTATGGGGAAAAGTACTTCTGAAATGGAGGGAAAAAACGATGCATGTTTTTAAATAGGTACCGAGCTCTGAGGCTCACAATAAGCATTATCATAATTCATAATCTCTCTTAGCAAACATTCATTAGGCATCTACTGTAATAATAATAAATTATTTATTAAATTTCTACTGTGTGACAGATGCTTTGCATTTGCTACTTCTAATCTTCAAAAAAAACTCTATAAAGTAGCATTATTCCTATTTTACAGATTAAGAAACTGACGCTTAAATAATTTACATAATTTAGTTAACATAGTACAGTTAGCAAGGAGCTGGAACAAGATTTGAACTGCTATCCGGTTGACTCCAAATATATATAATTTTCTTTCTACTCTGCCTGGCAGCTTTTCTTTGTGCCAGGCACTATGCAAGGTGTGTCACAAGATGAACATGCACAGCCTGGTGGGGAAGATAGACCAGCAAAACCCCCACTGTTGTATTTTCTTGTTTGTTGATTTAGTTTGTTTCTACATAGTACTTGAGAAAGTCAGCTGGAAAAGACACACCTTGTGCCTTTGCCATCCTTCCCTCTCTGGAGGGATGAACCAAACAAACTACCAGAAGTGGTACATTGGAAATACCAAATGAGATCAATTTCTTTTCCACTTTCAATCCTTAAATTTTTGTTTTAAATGGAATCCTGCCCACTGGGGATTTGCCAAATGCAATCTGTAGCATAGAGGACAAGCTAATGAGAGTCTCAAAGAACATAATAGACAGACCCACTCAGGAGGGCATTTTAGAGCAAGGGCTATTTTCTTTTGGCCAGGAGTAAAGACTGTTTGAGAGATGCAGCACAATCAGACTTAAGGCTGTAGGTAGGAAAGCAAAAGTAAGCCCTACCATGCATACAGTATATGATTCTAATCATGGTCAGAACTTTGCAAGCCATATCCCATCCTTTGGTGGGTTGGAAGCAAGTGCACGGTTTAAAACTAATAAATATGTCCTTTGCTTCTCCACAGTAGTTGTAAGTCATCCCTAATCTGATGATTTCACTCGAGAAGCTTTATTCTGAGTTAAAGAAAAGCTCTGGGTGACTGATGCCAGCCACCTTTGGACATGCTTTTTCTTGAGGATACTTCTGCTATTGACTTGCCAGTGACTTGCTGGGTGACCCTGAATAAGTCATTTGCCTTTTCTATGCCTCTCTGTATAATAGGAAATAATCATTCCTGCTCTTTGAACAAAATTATACATATATTCTAGAATTTTAAAAATTAAATTAGTTTTTAAAATTAAGTATGTCTTTACAGTGTTCTGGACACTGTGTAGGCATATTGCTCACATACTTTCTGTGATGCTCCACAGTCTCTGTGAGGGTTTTATTACCACTGTCTTCATTTTACAGATGTAGAAATTGAAGCTTAGAATAATCAGGTAACTTGTCACAACCCACCCTGGTTGTAAGTGGTCGAGTCAGAACCACTTTATGTACATTCATAGCTCATGTTCACATTATAAATTATCGAGATTCTGTGAGTAACAGTATAAGCCTCTCATTAGATTGCAAACTATTCATGTTTGTATCTCCTGAAGCATCTCACAGAATATTGGCACCTAGTAGGAACTCAGCAAGTTTTATGATTCATAAATATGAATGAAAGAACAGATAAGAAAGTTATTGTTACTGTTATCATTATTAATATCTGTTTATTAATAATATAATAGGAAAGGCCACATTCCCTAGCAACTGTGGTGAATTATATATCATGATATATAAACCTAGAGAATATTAATTAACTGTCACATTATTTTTCCCAAAATAAAGAGAAATAGCACAGTAGGAGTCTACATGGAAAGATAACAGCAGTGTCACACTCCAAGAAGATGTTATTGAATTTGCAACAGAGCAGTCCCAATATATATTAATGTTCTAAAACTTGATCACTCAGGATTAATTAAAACAATGAATCCTGTACTCCCATGGCATAAATGATAACTTTGCAGTATAATACTTTAGAACATTTTACAGAATATGAATTAGTGATATAAGAGGCTTACATACTTGTTGTTATGCCGAAATTGGTTGTGAACCTTGTCCCATGACACTAAATTCTGGGAATTATTTATAAACTAAATTTCAAGTACATTTTAAAGAAAAAAATTACCCAGTGTTTAGGGCAGTTAGTAGAAGTACACACACACACAGACACACACACAAGTTAATGGAAGGGCACATATGTGTGTGTATATATGTGCATGTGTGTGTATTTATACATATATAAAAGAAATTATATTTCACATATTTTTAAAATCATGAATCTGTTGCCTGGATCTACTCTATGTAGTTCAGATGGGTGGGGGAGTAAGGAGACAGAAAAGCATAACTTCCATATTTAAGGTATCAGCAAAAATGTGTTTCTAACAAGGAAGTAAGCCATCTGTGCACCTGAGGATTCCTGAGTCCACATGTGCACTATACACGTATATATCTGTCTATTAGTCACTGTGTCTGAAAAAATTGAGTAGCCAGTGTTTCGCTAAATTGAGTGGGGATATTTTGGATAATAAAAGTTAAAATAAAGGCTGTGTGGCCTATGCAAAATTCATTTTGGGAATTCTGAGGTGCACTTCCAAAACAGGCAGTCACCTTCTACAGGTGGTTAAAGCTGAGATGGACCATAAGTAATAAGACATCATGCAAAGTTCCAAGAGCACATACTCAAAGGAAGCTGATTTTCACATAGGCAACTCTGTGTGGTGGGTTCCAGAGCAAGTAGCAGAAGAGATTTATTTATTTATGGACAGGCAGGCACTTTTCCTTCTAAACCTTGATTGGTAGTCTGGGCAGTTGTGATTAAACTGATAGTGCTGCTCTAACAGGTTTTACTATTTGTAAAAAATTAAATAAAAATTTAAAATAATTCTTCAGTAGATACAGTTTTGAAGCTAGTTGGTTAAATCAATTTGTTGTCCACTTTAGAATCATGTTGTTACATATCTATCTCTTCTTTTTGGTTGCAAGAATAAAATTTTCCTGTCTTCCGGGGAAGGTACTGAATATTTTTTTAGCCACACAAGCACTGATGTTAAACCCTTTCCACATGAGCCTTTGCTCCTGTGCATCAGAACCCAGCTTCTGAGAGTCAGTCAGTCAGTAACAGTCCCAGCTTTTGAGAGCCAATCAAGGGTAGCCTCAGCTTCTGAGAGCCCATTAGCAACATCTTCTCTCTAGGCTTCTGCATTAAGGACCAACAAACCTGTAACCAGGCCCTTCTGAAAGCCTACCAATCCTGAACTCCACACTTCCCAACACCCTATACTTGCTTGTTTTGATAAATTATGTTCTACAAGCATAGCCTCTCCTTCCCTAGCAAGCAACAAATTCAACTCCTTGTTGCAGGTACTCTGGTGCGGGTCTGCCTCTGCATTTGTTGACAAGTGACCTTCTTAATAAGGGGCTGCAGGGAAGAGAATATAGCTTTTTCCTCTTACCTGCCAAAATTTAGTCCTGACACAAGACTTGCCTCAACATTAAACTAACCCTAGAGCACAATGTGTGCATCTCAATTTACTGTGAACTACTCTGTGCTCCTTCTCTGTTTTCAAGAGTAAGATGCATGTATTACTGGTGGTTTGGGAGATCATTTTGCTGGCGCACAAATAAGCAAACAACTTGTGTGTGTATGTGCAACCTTTAACATGTATTTGAAAAATGTGAAACTAGCATATAAAGTTGGGTGTTTCAGGAATAGGATTGCTTAAGTCAAAGCTAACATAAGATATAAATTTAGAAACTGAATGAAGTTAAAGAAAAACATTGAATAAACAAAATTAAGATGGTTGATACAATATAAATAATGATATTAGTATACATATGTTTGAAGTTTTGGAAATACTTCTTCACATATTATAAGTTCTTTGAGGAAAGAAACTAGACTGGCCATTTTTGTCTAAAACAATGTCTATGTTTAGCACATAGAATATGCTCATTAAATATTTGTCAACTGAATGGGTAGAATTCCAGATAAGCCTCAGAGTAATCAAGAACAATCAAAACATGAACAATTGTAATATCAGATAGTGATGACCAGAAGAGGTAAGGATAAGTATATAGCCCAGGATAGTGTCCTTCAAGAAGTCTGTCTTGAGGATGCATGCCTAGAATGACCTCATTCAGACTTCTCTGAAAACCCTTAGAATTTGTCTTCATTACTCATTTGACATCTAAGCATATTCTCTTTTATATTAACCAAAAGAACTTACAGTTGTTTGGCATTTCAGTTCACAAAACAATTTCACATACATTATTGATTGCATTGTCTTAGCATCTCGATGAGACAGGCAGGGCATGCCTTCCTATTCTATGAGAAAACTGGGGCTCATGGAGGTTAAATGGTTCGCTCACCTTGAACAAATATTTATTAAGCACTTTTCCTGTGCAAAGGTCAAGTGACTGGAAATTCCACAGGAAACTCATTGGGCTTTTGGCCTTTCATTTTGCAGGGGATGCTTAGATTTGCCTATGTCTAAATCCTGAATTTCCATTGTAACTGGTATGGCTATAATTGTTCTGATAAAATGTAAAAACTAGTATTAAAACTTTAATTCCATAGAACTACTTCAAATGTAGGGAAGAGGCTCTGTGTTTTAGGAGAAGAGTTTACTTAATAACAGGACCAATATCTTACCTCTTTATGTAGTTAATACTTTTCCTTCTATTCCTAATTTGTTTGAGTATTATTTCAGGAATTGTTGAATTTTATGATACTTTTTCTGTTTGTATGTTTAAATACTGTTTCTTGCTTTAATTTGTTGATACAGTGAATTATATTGATGGATTTCCTGATTTGCAGCCATGATTAAAATCCTGGAACAGACATTTTTAGTCAGTCTAGCTTTGGCTTTCAACACTATATACATTCTATTTGATTATGTCTCATTTATATTTTTATACTTATATTCGTTAGTGAGATTGGTCTGTGGATTTGTTTTTTGATACTATTTGTTACAAGTTTTACAATTTATGATGTTGTAAAATGAATTGAGCAGTCTACCATCTTTATCTAAGAACTGTAAAATAGAAGGTAAACTCTTTGGGGACAAGGACCTTGCCTTTTTTTTTTTACTTTTTAATTTTTATTTATTTAATTAATCTATTTATTTATTTATTTACTTACTTACTTATCTTTGGCTGCGTTGGGTCTTCGTTGCTGCACGTGGGCTTTCTCTAGTTGTGGCGAGCTGGGGCTACTCTTCGTTGCAGTGCGCGGGCTTCTCATTGCGGTGGCTTCTCTTGTTGTGGAGCATGGGCTCTAGGCACGCGGGCTTCAGTAGTTGTGGCATGTGGGCTCAGTAGTTGTGGCACACGAGCTTAGTTGCTCCGTGGCACGTGGGATCTTCCTGGTCCAGGGATTGAACCCGTGTCCCCTGCATTGGCAGGTGGATTCTTAACCACTGTGCCACCAGGGAAGCCCAACCTTGCTTTATTTAATGTTGCATTCTAGAGCCTAAAACAGTGACTGACATACTAAACGCTAGATAAATGTTTGTCTAAGGTACAAAGGAAGAAAGGCACAAAGAATGGGAGGGAAAAATGCAAGGGTCTGTATTTTTAAAACCTTGGTGAAAATCAACTATAATGTTACCAGTTGCTATTTTTGATAGAAAATATGTGTGCTTTTTCACCCTGTCCTATATTGCCTCATCTACTCAAGTTTTCTGATACTTCTTCGTTTAACTGAGTTATTTATAGTACCCATTTTCTCTAGGTTTATAAATTTGTTGCCATAGAATTGCATGTAATATTTCTTACGTTCTTTGAATTTATTCTGTTTCTAGATGTGGTTATATTCTTATCCATTACCTTGTAGATTTTTGTCCTTTTTCTCTCTTTCCTCCTTAATTTGGAATATGTTTATTTCTTTGGGGCTTGTCAAAATATTAGCTTTTGTATTTATCTCTTTTTTAAATTTTGTTTTCTTTTCTAGTCCATTACTGTCAGATTGCATTAAGTTAATTCTCTTTCCCTACTCTGTTTTGGTAGGTTTGTTGTTTCACTTTTTTTTTTAATCCAAAATTTCTAATAGTTTATTTATAGTCACCATGAAGATTTTCACCTTTTTTTTTTTAACATCTTTATTGGAGTATAATTACTTTACATTGTTGTGTTAGTTTCTGCTGAATAACAAAGTGAATCAGCTATACATATACATATATCCCATATTCCCTCCCTCTTGCATCTCCCTCCCACCCTCCCTATCCCACCCCTCTAGGTGGTCACAAAGCACCAAACTGATCTCCCTGTGCTATGCAGCTGCTTCCCACTAGCTAGCTATTTTACATTTGGTAGTGGATATATGTCATGCCATTCTCTCACTTCTTTCCAGCTTACCGTTCCCCCTCCGTGTGTCCTCAAGTCCATTCTCTACATCTGTGTCTTAATTCCTGTCCTGCCCCTAGGTTCTTCAGAACCTTTTATTTTAGATTCTATATATATGTGTTAGCATACAGTATTTGTTTTTCTCTTTCTGACTTACTTCACTCTGTATGACAGATTCTAGGTCCATCCACCTCACTACAAATAACTCAATTTCGTTTCTTTTTATGGCTGAGTAATATTCCATTGTATATATGTGCCACATCTTCTTTATCCATTCATCTGTGGATGGACACTTAGGTTGCTTCCATGTCCTGGCTATTGTAAATAGAGCTGCAATGAACATTGTGGTACATGATTCTTTTTGAATTATAGTTTTCTCTGGGTATATGCCAGTAGTGGGATTACTGGGTCATATGATAGTTCTGTTTTTAGTTTTTTAAGGAGCCTCCATGCTGTTCTCCATAGTGGCTGTATCAATTTACATTCCCAACAACAGTGCAAGCCCTTTTCTCCACACCCTCTCCAGCATTTATTGTTTCTAGATTTTTTGATGATGGCCATTCTGACTGGTGTGAGGTGATACCTCCCTGTAGTTTTGATTTACATTTCTCTAATGATTAGTGATGTTGAGCATCCTTTCATGTGTTTGTTGGCAACCTGTATATCTTCTTTGGAGAAATGTCTGTTTAGGTCTTCTGCCTATTTTTGGATTGGATTGTTTGTTTTTATGATATTGAGCTGCATGAGCTGCTTGTATATTTTGGAGATTAATCCTTTGTCCATTGCTTCATTTGCAAATATTTTCTCCCATTCTGAGGGTTGTCTTTTCATCTTCTTTATGGTTTCCTTTGCTGTGCAAAAGCTTTAAAGTTTCATTACGTCCAATTTGTTCATTTTTGTTTTTATTTCCATTTCTCTAGGAGATGGGTCAAAAAGGATCTTGCTGTGATTTATGTCATAGAGTGTTCTGCCTAGTTTCCTCTAAGAGTTTTATAGTGTCTGGCCTTACATTTAGGTCTTTAATCGATTTTGAGTTTATTTTTGTGTATGGTGTTAGGGAGTGTTCTAATTTCATTCTTTTCCATGTAGCTGTCCAGTTTTCCCAGCACCACTTATTGAAGAGACTGTCTTTTCTCCATTGTATATTCTTGTGTCCTTTATGAAAGATAAGGTGACCATATGTGCGTGGGTTTACCTCTGGGCTTTCTATCCTGTTCCATTGATCTATATTTCTGTTTTTGTACCAGTACCATACTGTGTTGACTACTGCAGCTTTGTAGTATATTCTGAAGTCAGGGAGCTTGAATTCTCCAGCTCCGTTTTTCTTTCTCAAGATTGCTTTGTCTATTCGGGGTCTTTTGTGTTTCCATACAAATTGTGAAATTTTTTGTTCTAGTTCGGTGAAAAATGCCAGTGGTAGTTTGATAGGGATTGCATGGAATCTGTAGATTGCTTTGGGTACTACAGTCATTTTCGCCATGTTGATTCTTCCAATCCAAGAACATGGTATATCTCTCCATCTGTTTGTATCATCTTTAATTTCTTTCATCAGTGTCTTATAGTTTTCTGCATACAGGTCTTTTGCCTCCTTCGGTAGGTTTATTCCTAGGTATTTTATTCTTTTTGTTGCGGTGGTAACTAGGAGTGTTTCCTTTATTTCTCTTTCAGATTTTTCATCATTAGTGTATAGGAATGCAAGAGATTTCTGTGCATTAATTTTGTATCCTGCGACTTTACCAGATTCATTGATCAACTCTAGTAGTTTTCTGGTAGCATCTTTAGGATTCTCTATGTATAGTATCATGTCATCTGCAGACAGTGACAGTTTTACTTTTTCTTTTCCGATTTGGTTTCCTTTTATTTCTTTTTCTTCTCTGATTGCTGTGGCTAAAACTTCCAAAACTATGTTGAATAATAGTGGTGAGGGTGGGCAACCTTGTCTTGTTCCTGATCTTAGTGGAAAAGTTTTCAGTTTTTCACCATTGACAGTGATGTTGGCTGTGGATTTGTCATATATATCCTTTATTATGATGAGGTAAGATCCCTCTATGCCTATTTTCTGGAGGGTTTTTATCAAAATTGGGTGTTGAATTTTGTCAAAAGCTTTTTCTGCATCTATTGAGATGATCATATGGTTTTTCTCCTTCAGTTTGTTAATATGGTGTATCACATTGATTGATTTGTGTATATTGAAGAATCCTTGCATTCCTGGAATAAACCCCACTTGATCATGGTGTATGATCCTTTTTTTTTTTTTTTCCACACACACACACTGTATTTTATTTTTACAAGAGATAAATAGACTGACATCAAGCATTGTACATGGATGACCACAACAAAAGCAACAATGATTGCAATTACCAAACATGAAACACACTCATACTATGTCATAATATTGACATTCAGTCCAGTAATCCTCCACTGTAACAGCTCCTTTACTTTGCAGTGAAAATTGATTTGTATATTCTTTGCCTCTGAGTCCTTGTGGGATTTTTTTTTTTTTAATTCAGACAGAAAGTCACAAAAATTATACTCATCCTCATCAGTTCACTCAGTCCCATGTAATTAATTTTTTTTTTATCTTGATCTTTTGTTAGCACTTTTATGAGTTCATCAGTTTTTCATTAGAGTTCTGAAAATGCTTATTCATTCAGTTCAGCAGTACAGTCAGTTACCAGAAACCTGTACTTGTCAGAGTCTTTTCCATGAATTTCTTGAAGATGAAACCCTTTTATAGGAACATATTTGCAAAATCATCAGAGTACACCCAGAACTGTCTGTAAATGACAGAAGACTTAAAAATGACCATGGTTAAAGATTTGATGAAAGTTCATAATAATGCAGTTGACAAGAAAATTAGTTATTTCTGAGATATACATTTTAAAGTAATAACTAGGATTATTACTTATAACCTTATACCAGAACATATAAGATTTTTAGAAGTTTCCTGTAATGTCTGAAA
The DNA here is from genome assembly GCF_949987535.1 of Balaenoptera acutorostrata. Taxonomy (NCBI): domain Eukaryota; kingdom Metazoa; phylum Chordata; class Mammalia; order Artiodactyla; family Balaenopteridae; genus Balaenoptera; species Balaenoptera acutorostrata. Next base: position 66,826,979 of record NC_080069.1, on the reverse strand, counting down.
CATTTATATTAACATATTTCCATACATATTTCCATACAAATACAAATATAAGATTTTTAGAAATTTCATGTAATGTCTGAAACATTTATATTAACATATTTCCATACATATTTCCATACAAATACAAATATAAGATTTTTAGAAATTTCATGTAATGTCTGAAACATTTATATTAACATATTTCCATACAAATAACCCAATGAAAGTTTAGTATTAGTTGTTTTGTTTGTTTTTTTATACTGCAGGTTCTTATTAGGCATCAGTTTTATACACATCAGTGTATACATGTCAATCCCAATCGCCCAATTCAGCACACCACCATCCCCACCTCACCGCAGTTTCCCCCCCTTGGTGTCCATATGTCCATTCTCTACATCTGTGTCTCAACTTCTGCCCTGCAAACTGGCTCATCTGTACCATTTTTCTAGGTTCCACATACATGCATTAATATACGATATTTGTTTTTCTCTTTCTGACTTACTTCACTCTGTATGACAGTCTCTAGATCCATCCACGTCTCAACAAATGACTCAATTTCGTTCCTTTTTATGGCTGAGTAATATTCCATTGTATATATGTACCACAACTTCTTTATCCATTTGTCTGTTGATGGGCATTTAGGTTGCTTCCATGACCTGGCTATTGTAAATAGTGCTGCAATGAACATTCGGGTGCATGTGTCCTTTTGAATTACGGTTTTCTCTGAGTATATGCCCAGTAGTGGGATTGCTGGGTCATATGGTAATTCTATTTTTAGTTTTTTAAGGAACCTCCATATTGTTCTCCATAGTGGCTGTATCAATTTACATTCCCACCAACAGTGCAAGAGGGTTCCCTTTTCTCCACACCCTCTCCAGCCTTTGTAGTTTGTAGATTTTCTGATGATGCCCATTCTAACAGGAGTGAGGTGATACCTAATTGTAGTTTTGATTTGCATTTCTCTAATAATTAGTGATGTTGAGCAGCTTTTCCTGTGCTTCGTGGCCGTCTGTATGTCTTCTTTGGAGAAATGTCTATTTAGGTCTTCTGCCCATTTTTGGATTGGGGTGTTTGTTTCTTTGATATTGAGCTGAATGAGCTGTTTATATATTTTGGAGATTAATCCTTTGTCCGTTGATTCATTTGCAAATATTTTCTCCCATTCTGAGGGTTGTCTTTTTGTCTTGTTTATGGTTTCCTTTGCTGTGCAAAAGCTTTGAAGTTTCATTAGGTCCCACTTGTTTATTTTTGTTTTTATTTCCATTACTCTAGGAGGTGGATCAAAAAAGATCTTGCTGTGATTTATGTCAAAGAGTGTTCTTCCTATGTTTTCCTCTAAGAGTTTTATAGTGTCCAGTCTTATATTTAGGTCTCTAATCCATTTTGAGTTTATTTTTGTGTATGGTGTTAGGGAGCATTCTAATTTCATTCTTTTAGATGTAGCTGTCCAGTTTTCCCAGCACCACTTATTGAAGAGACTGTCTTTTCTCCATTGTATATCTTTGCCTCCTTTGTCATAGATTAGTTGACCATAGGTGCGTGGGTTAATCTCTGGGCTTTCTATCTTGTTCCATTGATCTATGTTTCTGTTTTTGTGCCAGTACCATATTGTCTTGATTACTGTAGCTTTGTAGTATAGTCTGAAGTCAGGGAGTCTGATTCCTCCAGCTCCATTTTTTTGCCTCAAGACTGCTTTGGCTATTCGGGGTCTTTTGTGTCCCCATACAAATGTTAAGATGATTTGTTCTAGCTCCGTAAAAAATGCCATTGGTAATTTGATAGGGATTGCATTGAATCTGTAGATTGCTTTGGGTAGTATACTCATTTTCACAATGTTGATTCTTCCAATCCAAGAACATGGTATATCTCTCCATCTATTTGTATCATCTTTAATTTCTTTCATCAGAGTCTTATAGTTTTCTGCATACAGGTCTTTTGTCTCCCTAGGTAGGTTTATTCCTAGGTATTTTATTCTTTTTGTTGCAATGGTAAATGGGAGTGTTTCCATAATTTCTCTTTCAGATTTTTCATCATTAGTGTATAGGAATGCAAGAGATTTCTGTGCATTAATTTTGTAACCTGCAACTTTACCATATTCATTAATTAGCTCTAGCAGTTTTCTGGTGGCAGTTTTAGGATTCTCTATGTATAGTATCATGTCATCGGCAAACAGCGACAGTTTTACTTCTTCTTTTCCAATTTGTATTCCTTTTATTTCTTTTTCTTCTCTGATTGCCGTGGCTAGGACTTCCAGAACTATGTTGAATAATAGTGGTGAGAGTGGACATCCTTGTCTCGTTCCTGATCTTAGAGGAAATGCTTTCAGTTTTTCACCATTGAGAATGATGTTTGCTGTGGGTTTGTCATATATGGCCTTTATTATGTTGAGGTAGGTTCCCTCTATGCCCACTTTCTGGAGAGTTTTTATCAGAAATGGGTGTTGAATTTTGTCAAAAGCTTTTTCTGCATCTATTGAGATGATCATATGGTTTTTATTCTTCAATTTGTTAATATGGTGTATCACATTGATTGATTTGCGTATATTGAAGAATCCTTGCATCCCTGGGATAAATCCCACTTGATCGTGGTGTATGATCCTTTTAATGTGTTGTTGGATTCTGTTTGCTAGTATTTTGTTGAGGATTTTTGCATCTATATTCATCAGTGATATTGGTCTGTAATTTTCTTTTTCTGTAGTGTCTTTGTCTGGTTTTGGTATCAGGGTGATGGTGGCCTCATAGAATGAGTTTGGGAGTGTTCCTTCTTCTGCAATTTTTTGGAAGAGTTTGAGAAGGATGGGTGTTAGCTCTTCTCTAAATGTTTGATAGAATTCACCTGTGAAGCCATCTGGTCCTGGACTTTTGTTTGTTGGAAGATTTTTAATCACAGTTTCAATTTCATTACTTGTGATTGGTCTGTTCATATTTTCTGTTTCTTCCTGATTCAGTCTTGGAAGGTTATACCTTTCTAAGAATTTGTCCATTTCTTCCAGGTTGTCCATTTTATTGGCATAAAGTTGCTTGTAGTAGTCTCTTAGGATGTTTTGTATTTCTGCGGTGTCTGTTGTAACTTCTCCTTTTTCGTTTCTGATTTTATTGATTTGAGTCCTCTCCCTCTTTTTCTTGATGAGTCTGGCTAATGGCTTATCAATTTTGTTTATCTTCTCAAAGAACCAACTTTTAGTTTTATTGATCTTTGCTATTGTTTTCTTTGTTTCTATTTCATTTATTTCTGCTCTGATCTTTATGATTTCTTTCCTTCTGCTAACTTTGGGTTTTGTTTGTTCTTCTTTCTCTAGTTTCTTTAGGTGTAAGGTTAGATTGTTTACTTGAGATTTTTCTTGTTTCTTGAGGTAGGCTTGTATAGCTATAAACTTCCCTCTTAGAACCGCTTTTGCTGCATCCCAGAGGTTTTGGGTCGTTGTGTTTTCATTGTCATTTGTCTCTAGGTATTTTTTTATTTCCTGTTTGATTTCTTCAGTGATCTCTTGGTTATTTAGTAACGTATTGTTTAGCCTCCATGTGTTTGTCTTTTTTACGTTTTTTTCCCTGTAATTCATTTCTAATCTCATAGCGTTGTGGTCAGAAAAGATGCTTGATATGATTTCAATTTTCTTAAATTTACTGAGGCTTGATTTGTGACCCAAGATGTGATCTATCCTGGAGAATGTTCCGTGCGCACTTGAGAAGAACGTGTAATCTGCCGTTTTTGGATGGAATGTCCTATATATACCAATTAAATCTGTCTGGTCTATTGTGTCATTTAAAGCTTCTGTTTCCTTATTTATTTTCATTTTGGATGATCTGTCCATTGGTGTAAGTGAGGTGTTAAAGTCCCCCACTATTATTGTGTTACTGTCGATTTCCTCTTTTATAGCTGTTAGCAGTTGCCTTATGTATTGAGGTGCTCCTATGTTGGGTGCATATATATTTATAATTGTTATATCTTCTTCTTGGATTGATCCCTGGATCATTATGTAGTGTCCTTCCTTGTCTCTTGTAACATTCTTTATTTTAAAGTCTATTTTATCTGATATGAGTATAGCTACTCCAGCTTTCTTTTGATTTCCATTTGCATGGAATATCTTTTTCCATCCCCTCACTTTCAGTCTGGATGTGTCCCTAGGTCTGAAGTGGGTCTCTTGTAGACAGCATATATATGGGTCTTGTTTTTGTATCCATTCAGCCAGTCTATGTCTTTTGGTTGGGGCATTTAATCCATTCACGTTTAAGGTAATTATCGATATGTATGTTCCTATGACCATTTTCTTAATTGTTTTGGGTTTGTTTTTGTAGGTCCTTTTCTTCTCTTGTGTTTCCCACTTAGAGAAGTTCCTTTAGCATTTGTTGTAGAGCTGGTTTGGTGGTGCTGAATTCTCTTAGCTTTTGCTTGTCTGTAAAGCTTTTGATTTCTCCATCGAATCTGAATGAGATCCTTGCCGGGTAGAGTAATCTTGGTTGTAGGTTCTTCCCTTTCATCACTTTAAGTATATCATGCCACTCCCTTCTGGCTTGCAGAGTTTCTGCTGAGAAATCAGCTGTTAACCTTATGGGAGTTCCCTTGTATGTTATTTGTCGTTTTTCCCTTGCTGCTTTCAGTAATTTTTCTTTGTCTTTAATTTTTGCCACTTTGATTACTATGTGTCTCGGCGTGTTTCTCCTTGGGTTTATTCTGTATGGGACTCTCTGCGCTTCCTGGACTTGGGTGGCTATTTCCTTTCCCATGTTAGGGAAGTTTTCGACTATAATCTCTTCAAATATTTTCTCTGGTCCTTTCTCTCTCTCTTCTCCTTCTGGGACCCCTATAATGCGAATGTTGTTGCGTTTAATGTTGTCCCAGAGGTCTCTTAGGCTGTCTTCATTTCTTTTCATTCTTTTTTCTTTAGTCTGTTCTGCAGCAGTGAATTCCACCATTCTGTCTTCCAGGTCACTTATCCGTTCTTCTGCCTCAGTTATTCTGCTATTGATTCCTTCTAGTGTAGTTTTCATTTCAGTTATTGTATTGGTCATCTCTGTTTGTTTGTTCTTTAATTCTTCTAGGTCTTTGTTAATCATTTCTTGCATCTTCTCAATCTTTGCCTCCATTCTTATTCCGAGGTCCTGGATCATCTTCACTATCATTATTCTGAATTCTTTTTCTGGAAGGTTGCCTATCTCCACTTCATTTAGTTGTTTTTCTGGGGTTTTTTCTTGTTCCTTCATCTGGTACATAGCCCTCTGCCTTTTCATCTTCTCTGTCTTTCTGTAACTGTGGTTTTTGGACCACAGGCTGCAGGATTGTAGTTTTTCTTGCTTCTGTTGTCTGCCCTCTGGTGGTTGAGACGTGTATGATCCTTTTAATGTGCTGTTGGATTCTGTTTGCTAGTATCTTTTTGAGGATTATTTTCATCTGTATTCATCAGTGATATTGGCCTGTAGTTTTCTTTTTTTGTGACATCTTTGTCTGGTTTTGGTATCAGGGTGATACTGGTCTAGTAGAATGAGTTTGGGAGTGTTCCTCCCTCTGCTATATTTTGGAAGAGTTTGAGAAGGATAGGTGTTAGCTCTTCTCTAAATGTTTGATAGAATTCGCCTGTGAAGCCATCTGGTCCTGGGCTTTTGTTTGTTAGAAGATTTTTAATCACAGTCTCAATTTCAGTGCTTCTGATTCATTAGTTTATATTTTCTATTTCTTCCTGGCTCAGTCTCAGAAGGTTGTGCTTTTCTAAGAATTTGTCCATTTCTTCCAGGTTGTCCATTTTATTGGTATAGAGTTGCTGTAGTCATCTCTCATGATCCTTTGTATTTCTGCAGTGTCAGTTTGTTACTTCTCCTTTTTCATTTATAATTCTATTGATGTGAGTCTTTTTTTTCTTGATGAGTCTGGCTAATGGTTTATCAATTTTGTTTATCTTCTTAAAGAACCAGCTTTTAGTTTTATTAATCTTTCCTATCATTTCCTTCATTTCTTTTTCATTTATTTCTGATCTGATCTTTATGATTTCTTTCCTCTGCTAACTTCAGGGTTTTTTTGTTCTTCTTTCTCTAATTGCTTTAGGTGTAAAGTTAGGTTGTTCATCTGAGATGTTTCTTGTTTCTTGAGGTAAGATTGCATAGGTATAAACTTCCCTCTTCAAACTGCTTTTGCTGCATCCCATAGGTTTTGGGTTGTCAGGTTTTCATTGTCATATGTAGGTATTTTTTGATTTCCTCTTTGCTTTCTTCAGTGATCTCTTGGTTATTTAGTAGTGTATTGTTTAACCTCCATGTGTTTGTATTTTTTACAGTTTTTTTCTTGTAATTGATATCTAGTCTCATAGGGTTGTGGTCGGAAAAGGTACTTGATACGATTTCAGTTTTCTTACATTTACCAAGGCTTGATTTGTGATCCAAGATATGATCTATCCTGGAGAATATTCCATGAGCACTTGAGAAGAAACTGTATTCTGTTTTTTTTGGATGGAATGTCCTATAAATATCAATTAAGTCCATCTTGTTTAATGTATCTTTTAAAGCTTGTGTTTCCTTATTTATTTTCATTTTGGATGATCTGTCCATTGGTGAAAGTGAGGTGTTAAAGTCCCCTACTATTATTTTTTTACTATTGATATCCCCTTTTATGGCTGTTAGCATTTGCCTTATGTATTGAGGTGCTCCTGTGTTGGGTGCATAAATATTTACAATTGTTATATCTTCTTCTTGGATTGGTCCCTTGATCATTATGTAGTGTCCTTGTTTGTCTCTGGTAATAGTCTTTATTTTAAAATCTATTTTGTCTGATATGAGAATTGCTCCTCCACCTTTCTGTTGACTTCCATTTGCATGGAATATCTTTTTCCATCCCCTCACTTTCAGTCTGTATGTGTCCCTAGGTCTGAAGTGGGTTCTCTTGTAGAGAGCATATATATGGGTCTTGTTGTTTTATCCATTCAGCCAGTCTATGTCTTTTTGTTGGAGCATTTAATTCATTTATATTTAAGGTAATTATCAATATGTATGTTCCTATTATCATTTTCTTAATTGTTTTGGGTTTGTTTTTCTAGGTCTTTTCCTTCTCTTGTGTTTCTGCCTAGAGAAGTTCCTTTAGCATTTGTTGTAAAGCTGGTTTTGTGGTGCTGAATTCTCTTAGCTTTTGGTTGTGTATAAAGGTTTTAATTTCTCTGTTGAATCTGAATGAGATCCTTGCTGTGTAGAGTAATCTTGGTTGTAGGTTTTTCCCTTTCATCACTTTAAATATGTCCTGCCACTCCCTTCTGGCTTGCACAGTTTCTGCTGAAAGATCAGCTGTTAACCTTATGGGGATTTCTTTGTATGTTATTTGTTGCTTTTCCCTTGCTGCTTTTAATATTTTTTCTTTGTATTTAATTTTTGATTGTTTGATTAATATGTGTCTCGGCATGTTCCTCCTTGTATTTATCCTGTATGGGACTCTCTATGCTTCCTGGACTTGATTGACTATTTCGTTTCCCATATTAGGGAAGTTTTCAACTATAATCTCTTCAAGTATTTTCTCAGTCCCTTTCTTTTTCTCTTCTTCTTCTGGGACCACTGTAATTTAAATGTTGGTGTGTTTAATGTTGTCCCAGAGGTCTCTGAGTCTGTCCTCAATTGTTTTCATTCTTTTTTCTTTATTCTTCTCTATGGTAGTTATTTCCACAGTTTTATCTTCCAGGTCAGCTTTCTGTTCTTCTCCCCCCATTATTCTGCTATTGATTTCTTCTACAGAATGTTTAATTTCATTTATTTTGTCGTTCATCATTATTTGTTTGCTCTTTAGTTCTTCTAGGTCCTTGGTGAAACATTTCTTGTAGTTTCTCCATTCTGTTTCCAAGATTTTGGATCATCTTTACTGTCATTACTCTGAATTCTTTTTCAGGTAGAATGAGTGTTTCCTCTTCATTTGTTTGGTCTGGTGTGTTTTTAACTTGCTCCTTCATCTGATACATATTTCTCTGTCTTCCCATTTTGCTTAACTTACTGTATTTGGGGTCTCCTTTTCACAGGCTCCAGATTTGTAGTTCCCATTGTTTTTTTTTTTTTTTTTTTTGAATTTTTTTTTTAATTAATTATTTATTTATTTATGGCTGTGTTGGGTCTTCGTTTCTGTGCGAGGGCTTTCTCTAGTTGTGGCAAGCGGGGGCCACTCCTCATCGCGGTGCGCGGGCCTCTCACCATCGCGGCCTCTCTTGTTGCGGAGCACAGGCTCCAGACGCGCAGGCTCAGCAATCATGGCTCACGGGCCAAGCCGCTCCGCGGCATGTGGGATCTTCCCAGACCAGGGCTCGAACCCGTGTCCCCTGCATTGGCAGGCGGATTCTTAACCACTGCGCCACCAGGGAAGCCCATTCCCATTGTTTTTGGTGTCTGCCCCCAGTGGGTAAGGTTGGTTCAGTGGGTTGTGTAGGCTTCCTGGTGGAGGGGACTGGTGCCTGTGTTCTGGTGGATGAAGCTGGATCTTGTCCTTCTGGTGGGCAGGACTGCGTCTGGCGGTGTATTTTGGGGTGTCTGTCAACTTATTATGATTTTAGGCCGCCTCTCTGCTAATGGGTAGGGTTGTGTTCCTGTCTTGCTAGTTATTTGGCACAGAATGTCCAGCACTGGAGCTTGCTGGTCATTGATTGGAGCTGGGTCTTAGCGTTGGGATGGAGATCTCTGGGAGAGCTCTCACCGTTTGATATTATGTGGGGCCGGGAGGTCTCTGGTGGACCAATATCCTGAACTCACCTCTCCCACCTCAGAAGCTCAGGCCTGACACCAGCTGGAGCACCAAGACCCTGTCAGCCACACGGCTGCTAGGTAGTGTTGGAGGGTCTCCGGCAGAGGCGAGGGGTTGGCTGTGGCTCACCGTGTGGACAAGGACATTGGCAGCAGAAGTTCTGGGAAGTACTCTTGGCGTGAGCCCTCCCAGAATCCACCATTAGTCCCACCGAAGAGCCATACAGGCCTGTTTCACGTTTTTTAAGATGAATGTTAACTTCCCTTCATTTCATTCTTAATATGAAGGCATTTAAAGTCATCGCTTTTGTCATGAATATTGGTTTTGTTGGTTCCTAACAACTAAAAACCTTTCAAAAAGTTTTAGTACAAAGTGTTTTTTACTTTCATTCTTTCCAGATAGATGTAATTTAACTTTTACTTCCCTCTTAAACCAAAGGTTATATAAAAAAATGATTCATTATTTCAAATAGTATAAGATATTACAATTAAGCATTTTTTCTTATTTTATTATGTTATTTTCAGTGTGGTCTTTATGATAGAAAAATTATACTGAAGTCTTATTCGTATCCAAATATGTGATTGATTTTTATATATTTCTACTGAATGTAACAAAAGTATTCTCTATTCCCAAAATAGAAGATTCAATAGGCCTATTAAATAAAATTGATTGAATATATTATTAATTTTTCTATGTTCTTATTAATATTTCCTCTACTAGATCTGTCTGAGTTTGAAAAATAGAAATAGAAATAAACTACCATCATTTATCTTTTAATCAATTCTCCTAGAATTGCTATATGTTTTATTTCTTTAACTTTAGTGTTGTTTGTTATTTACAGGGTTATGGTTGTTTTTCTTCCCTCATAAATTATACCTTTTAATATTATGTAATTTCTCTCCTTTTTTTTTTTTCTATTTAGGGATTTTAAAGTTAGTCATAGTTTGATATTGCCCCTTCTACTTTGTTTTTATTTATATTCACCTAGTCTTTGTCTATCCCTTTATTTTCAAACTTCATCACTTCATTTTTAACTGTGTTTGTGATAAATAGTAGATAGCTTGGATTTGATTTCTTACTCCAGTCTAATATTCCCTAGTCTTTATTGGAAGAATTAAGTCTTTTATGTTTGCATCATGATATAGTTGATTTTATACCATACTATTGATACTTTATTACTTTTTCTGTTTTCTGTTTTTTTTCTTTTTCCTTATGTTTGTATGGTTTTATTAACTATTAATTGCTTCTTTCCCCTTTTTACCTAAGGAGTTCTAGTATAGTTTAACTTTCATTAATGGTTACCTTATTTGTCCTCCTACTCATATTCATATGCATATTTATTTTAAACTATACGAAAACAAGGTCATAACTCCCTATTAAGGTTCTTTATTCCTCTACTGCTTCTCTCCCTCCTCCCAATAAGGCAAGACCTCTAGAATATTTTCACTTGCTCACTAACGTCCCCCCATCTGCACATCATATGAGACTTCTGGAATGCTGTTATTTTACTCTTCTTTCTCCATCCAAACTCCTTCTAAAACAATTTAATACTTAGAGTTTCACACAATTATCAGAATTTCCATGCATTTTGCCTGTTTTATTTTACAAATTCTTGTTTGTCCCTTAGTGTAAAAATTCCCAGATAGGCTATTATTATTCAATTATATTTAATTATAAATCTATTATGAAATTCTTTCTTCCGTTCCAGCTATCATGAGGTTCAGATTTATTATTCTCTGGTTTGAGTCTTTTCTTAAGTGTTTCCTCAGATGGAGTATATGAGTGAAAAAAATCTCTTTGAATAACATTCTTAGACTGTTGGGGAATAATGTCTTATCACATATCTAGTCCTTTATTTGAAAGCATCTGTAGATATTATCCCACCACCTCAAGGTTTTGGAATTGCACAAATTCATTACCAATCTAATTCTTTTTGTTGTTGTTGTTGTAAGTTACTTGTTTCTGTCTGGCTGCATTAAATATTTATTTGTCTTCATCACTGGAGCTCAGTTATTTGATAAGGACACACCTAGGTGTAGGTACTATCTCGAAATTGATGAGCTTTTTAAATCTGCTGGCCCAGGTCTTCTTCAGCTCACAGAAAATTTCGTCAATCATTTGTTTAATTTTTGTCTCCATTTGCATCTTTTTCTTATTCTAGAACTTCTGTTTTTCTCATGAATCTCTTTTCCAAAATGTGTATATTTTCCCTCATTTTCTATATAGTTTTTCTCTTTTTTTCCCTTTATGATTTAATATAATCTTCAACCTGATCTCCTAAGGCACCAGCTTAAGCATCTATAGTACTAACTTTCTCTTTCACTTCATCTATTCAATTTTTAAATTAAAAAAAAATCGTGGTTTTAGTGCCAGGAACTGTGCTGGGTGCTATATTTGGATTTCTGTACATGTTCTTTTACTTCTTTTAAATGTAGTTTTGAAAGAAGCATCTCTATTTCTTTGGTAGTCTATTCTGATTTTTGTTTATTCTGCTCTCTGGCTTATTTGCCCTTTTAATGGGATGCCATTTTTCTGTGTCTGCTAATCAGGACAGCTTCCATGGCAGTGCTTCAGAGAGTAAATGGAGGGAGCATCCATCTCTGCACTATGGCTTGCTGAACATACAGCAGACTGTCCATCTCTACTCTCTCAGTGAGTGAAGACAGAGCATCTTTGCTCTGTGATCTCTTTGTGTTCTCTGAATCTCAGAGGTAGAGATGAGTAAGCCCAAATGTTCACCTCCTCTGCAGATTCTTAGGGTCAGGGAGACCCTGGAGTCCAGGAGAGCTGAAATGGACTTTCTCCTTAGGGAGGGCTGCTTTCAGATCCTTTCCTTGGGCTTTTGTACTGAGCCCTAGAGTACTGACGCAAAGGGGAGAGAGTAGGGTAACAGGTCTTGGCTCATCCCTGCCTATTGGCCCACAAGAGGCTGAGTTGGAGTTGGAGCACTGAATGGAAGTGTGTGGAATGTCTCAAGCCACCATTTTCCCAGAGTTCTCTTTAATTTTGTCTTTTTCGGGCAGCATTTTTGAAAGCTCATCATCTCGAACATATTACTAGTCCTGCCTTTTCTACTAGTTAATAGTGCAAGTTTGTACTCTTTGGGCCTCTGAGTCCCCATCACTGAAATAACCAGGCCTCTTCCCTGAATCTAAGATGTCCTCCCTCTTCCAGCGTGCCAGTTGGCTCAGTTGTGTAACTGCCAGATAGTCAAGTGAGAATTGCCATTCCCTGTATCAGCTCTGAGTAAGAAAATTATTTTGGAGTAAAACTTGGCAAAACAAGATCTTGAGCTGCCAACAAATTATTCTGCAAGATTTCAAAACATTAAGTTTTCGCATTCACTCTCAAAGTCAAGCCAATTTTGCTTAAAGGAACACTATTGTTTGAGCTGTAAAAAATCAAATCTAAATTGTGGTTATGCATCTGGCATTTCTAATATAAGTATGAAAGCAATAGATTTGCCTGTTTTTTGCTAAATCACACAGGCTGCAAAAAGTATATACACATATGGAATTGCTTTTCACATTCAAAAAGTTAAACTCAAATTGTAACTGCAAAGACTGGTTTCTTAGAAGTATGAGGAGAAAATGCCTAAGAATTTTTAGAGTGCATTATTCTTTTGTAGAGATAGCTTTTCCCTTTGTTTTTCATTGTTCCTTTTAGGTTATATTTAACTGTAGACAGTTATTGAAGAAGCCACAAACCTAAGTACCAGGTGCACCCTTTTAATGCCTCATATGGAGCATTTTAGTAATCCCTTTGACTCCAGTATGATTTCTCTGCCTGTAGTGTCCTTCCTGTCTCCTTCCTGTTCCTATAATTCCAAGGTATAGTGGCCTTTCAATTTCTAGCATTGACTCTTTTGATTCTAGTGGCAATAAATGTGGGATTGGAGAATTTAAACTTAGGAACAATGGCCTCAAATACAGAATTATAGATGACTCCGTCATATGTGTAGCCTTTTACCCTTCTATCCTAGATTATAAGCAGCTTGAGGGTGGGATCTTTGGCTCTGTCGTCTTTGATCTTTTAAAGGAATAGGACCAGTCCCTTACATGATGAATGTTCATTAGCTTGCATCAAAAGTACTTGAGTCCCTAAATATTTTTTCTGTTTACTCACTTATCCTTAAGTGTATATTTGAGAGCCCATGAACTAAGGTTAAATTCCCCCAAATCCATTAAAGTCAATTAGACTAAGCCCTATTTCCATGATGTCCAATCAGAAGGGTTAATAATAGAATCCAAAGTTTGTGGTAGGTAGAAGCTGCTCTTCCTCAAATGCAGTTTAAAAATGCTTACCATCACGTCCACTACTACTTCATTACTGAATGTTCACACACAGACATTAAATTTTATCTACTGAAAAGTGGGAAACTATACTAAAGGCAAAGAATAAAGCCAAATTGTATGATGATTTTCCTTGACCTGGAATGGACAAAAGCAATTCTTGATTTAAAAGTTTTTGTGTTTTTTTTTGACCTTTTGATGTCCTAGACTGTAGTTTAAGTGATTGATAGATTGGAATCAATTGTATGCACTCTAACTATCCCTGCTATTGCTTCTGTGCAGTTGTGCTGCAGTGGCAAATGAAGGATTAGAGGACAGCTCTGGGGGCAGTGAAAATACACATCAATCTGTTGCTGCTGCAGGGTAATATGGATGATGTAAAGCCTGGGTAGCCAAAGATCATAGGACATTGTTCTTCCAGAGGGAAGGGTCATTCTGAGGAGAACTAACAATAACAACAACTATTTTGTTCTCATTTGTGGCTGTCCAGCTGTCTTTCACTCCTTCTACTACACACACACACACACACACACACACACACTAACACACACACAGCAAAATATGGGATCTTAAGAATTATAATAAGCTGTTGATTATCAAATTGCTATAAAATGACAGTATATACCATTTCATGATGGCCAGCATAGGTTAGGTCTGGCAAGAAAAGCTCTTGTTCTTAATTCTAGGCAGTTGGCATTTTGCAAAATCCCCTGCCTCTTTCATTTCTGCTGTTTGCTGTTACAGAAGAGAAGTGAAGATTTCCTCCCAGTCTTTTCCCTATGCAACTCACATCAGTTATGGAGGATTCATTGGGTCTGTTAGCAGCAGGAATGTTAGCCAAATTAGTGACTGAGAACTCTGGAAAAAGGAATTTTCTGGGGATTTGCAGAAGTGGGAGTTGTATTTGTTTGCTTCGTTTTTACTGTTGTTCCTCTTGAGGAGAAAAAAAACAGCAGCCCTTGGAAAAGATTGGGAGACAGAGGCCTCCTTCTCTTCTCTCCTTCCTTCTGCTGACTTTGGATTATTTGGTAGATCAGATTTGAGATTGTGAAGGAGGCAGGAGAACACTCCTGTTGTTTCAGCTATTGAGGAAACAAAACACAAAGCTGAATCTTCCAGAGGGACCCAAGAATCTGGAGCGTGGGTCCCGTTGAGCTAAAGTAGAGAAAGGGAGAGAAAACCTATGGGACAAGACACTGCCTTGCCTTTTGAGCATCATAAATTAGGAGGAGGACATTTATTTTGTTTTTTGTTTGTTTTATTGCATAGGTATATGTGTGTATTTGCTCTTGGGTTCAGCTTCCACATATCATCTGCAGATGTAATATTTCTTAAGTTGTTTTCTAAATACCAAGGCTGTAAAATCTGGTTAAAAGCGTGAGTTTTGGAGTCAAAAGACCTGGGTTTGAATTTCAAATCTGCCACTTACTGTCTGAATGACCATCCATTCTAGAGCCACAGAGAGCTGACTTCAGTCCTGGCTCTGCCACTTACTAGTTGTGTGACCCTAACCAAGCTGCTTAAAACTTCCTAAGTATCAATTTCCTCATCTGTAAAATGGAGATAACAATAGCACCTAATAGTAGGGCTGTGGTAAAGATTTAATTAAATAACACATGTATACTTAGAGAACTTTCAGAACTGAGGCTTATATACAATAAATGCTCAGTAAACATTAACATTCTATGAGTTTAACTATGCATGCATGCCTGGGGAGAAAATTTGCCATCTAGTACTTTATTTATTCTGAGCGACACTTGGTAGTTACTATGTAAAATGAAGTGTGATACCTCTTTCCTCCATGCCCCATAGCACACACATGAACGTTCTCTCTCCCTCTCCCTCCCTCCCTCCCTGTCTCTCTCTTTCTTTCTTTCTCTCTGTCTCTTACACACACACACACATACACACGCCACGCATGTGCACACACACACATAAGGAATTTGAACCTTTATAGCAGAGCTACAGATACCTGGATTATACCTATAAGTAACAGGCCATGGTCGTGATTTCAGTCATTGAACTTAGGGTGAATCAAAACTGTTCCCTAGAACTTTAACCTAGAGTAATGAACATTGCCCTTAGAAGACCTCCCTCAGCAAACATTTGTGCCTAAAGAAGTCAAATAGTACTCTTCTTATTTTCTGTCAAATTTTAGCAGCCTACTGCCCAAACAAACACTAATTAATAGATTCATTTGAACCCCGTCCTTGAGATTCTTGAAATCCCCGCTGTATGTTAATTTACCCATGTCTGAAAAAGGAAGAAAAGAGGAAACTCTTGATGACTTCTTTTTGCTCAGCTGCTCTGGAAAACCATTAAGTTAGGATGTAATTGCTATTGGTGACACCTCTGCTCAAGCTATAATGAAGTACATCTGTACATATGTGAAACCCCAGGAGGAAAGAACCCTCAGACAACACTGGAGCTTTGGTCAGGCCTTGCCAGGAAACCACACAATCCTCATGGACCACTGACAATAGGTGCAGACTTTCACAGATGCAACTGCTTCAGAATGGTGACTTTCTATGTAGTTCATACAATCAATTTCAGCCCCCGTCTCCCTGACCCCTTTTATTCCCTAAAGGGGAATATGCTTGTAAAAGTCAGAAGTGTCCAAACAAGAGGGGGAAGACATGATAGCATGGAGAGGAGACAGAGGATCAGGGGAGAGGAAAGAAAAACAAGAGGAAACCATATTGCAGTGGTTTATAACTGCTTTCTCATAAATATTTCAGCAAGTGCAAAGTCTCTGATTAATTTTTACAGTTCCCATTCATTTCTTGCTAATACAGCTAACAGCAGATGCTCATTGAAGCGTATTTCGGGATGGCATATGACCTCTGCTCCTTTGTTAGTGTCTGATATATGAGGACAGTGGCACCAAGCAAAGAAGTTCTTGGCTAGCAACTTTATCACCCAAAATAATGTCCACCTTTTCTGCACCTGTGGTTGCAAGAGATCGGCTAGTTTGTTTATAACCCACTCTAAGGAAAGGACAGCTAGCTATGGACAAAGGAGGAAGCGTGAACTCTGAAAGAAGAAAGCACAGAGATGTTTCATAGTTTTCTTTTATAGTAGACTCAAGATTGCTCAATGACAGGCCTCGTGGAACTAAATTCCTAAAAGCCAACCTTGCACGTATGTCCTGTTTAATCTGTACACACAATTATAATTGTGACCTGTCAAGTGGTAGATGAAGAGATGTGCCACACACATTTCTCTTCAAGGAGAGACTAGCTGCCCAGCTGTGGGCAGTGTGCTCAGCCCAGAGCCTCCAGCTGGCAGCTCCTGCAGGGTGGACCTCAGCTGCAAAGAGCCTCTTCATCCGAGGTCACAGCCCCCACAGTGACTGAGTGTGTGCGTGCGTGCGTGTGTGTGTGTGTGTGTGTGTGTTGGGGGTGGGGGAGTATAAAGATCCAGCCATTTTGGCCCATAATGCATAAGACCATCTCTACCAAGCAATATTTACTCCAGACGTCCCCTACCCCGACTCTGGCTTAGGTTGGCTCAAGCTTTTTGGCCCTACGTGAGAGTTTGCAATCTTTCTCTTCCCAAATGTGCTTCTTCTTCCTAACTTTCATAGATGTTGATCCCTAATAAACACCTCGCACCCCAAAATGTCTCAGCATCTTTTTCTGGAGATTCCAAGCTGCAGCTAGACATGGTTGTGTTTTCTCACTGGAGCACTGTTTTTTGTTTTCTTTTATCCAGAATCTAAGGAGCCCCTAGGACTCTAAGGTACAGAGTTTGAGACCACCACTGCACTAAGATGAGAAGTAGAAGTAGTAAGGAATCTCCAACCGTTTCGTTAGTGTGCAAGGTTAATTGAGGGATGGCAGTGTGAGTCCATACAAGATTAAGTGAGGGCTGTTCATTTATCAGCCTACTGAGGACTCGCCTTAGTATATGGAGTTGGGAATATAAATACTGTATAAACCAGGCAACCCCTGACTTCTAGAGGAGCACAGTCTAGGAGAGCATAAGAGACCAGACACTGGTCTTTTTTCTCTGGAAAAAAAAGTGAAGAGTATAGGATTGAAGGAAATACAGTAGACAGGATAAAGACAGGGAGACATAGTGGAGAATGGATGGCAGAGGAGAAAGAGAAATTAACATCAGCTTAGCCTCCAAAGACATCAGATAATTCATTAGAGGAGAAATTTTTTTTTCTGACTCAATCTTCATATTAGTGTTTTGAGACTAAGTTATATTTCTAATGAAAGTCATTAAATATTGCATATAAAAGTGGGGAAAATGTGGAAAATAGGGAGGAAAAAACCTCTTCAGTCTCCTTAAAGAGTCTGTGAGTAACTTTCCATCTAATTCAAACACCATTTTCCTGTGTCTCCTCATTTGCTGTGTCTTTTTTAGGTTCCCCTCCCTTTTTGTTTAACCTTACTCAGCATGGATTCCATACTTCCACCCAAATGCATTAGCATTCCTTCTGTTCGGGAGAACCAGCCGTTTGCATTTCGTCTCTTTGGTTCAGGCAGGTGGGAGCAGTGTGGCCAAACCAGTACAGTCAGAGACTTGGATGAAATCTAGCTTACTGCTGGGACCCTTGTGTTATATCAAAGTGAATGCTGGCCAATGTCAGCTAAGAATACATACAAATTAAGTGCAGACATGAGGACATATCAGAGGAGAAGAATCAGCAAAACTGTAGTACTAAGGAATGTTTAGGTTAGTGAACTGATTCAAAATAATTTAAAAATAAGTCAGGTTTGAAGGAAAATAGCTTAAGTAGTAAATATAGGGGAAAAAAGACAGAGGAGGCTAGGAAAGATTAAGAAGTTAGACGAGAGAATAAACAGATTGGGAAAATGTTAAGAATTATTAACAAATAAAAAGGTAGGAAAAATAAGACAGGATAACAGAAAAACTTTTGTTGCTAAAGACTAATTTTTAGTGCACTTCAACCTACTATCTGACTTTTTTCTTACAATATACTATGAAAACAGTAGAGAAGTAATTTTTGTGTTCATTTTTAATGAGGATACTGAGGTTGAGAGAGGCTAAAAAGTCCATTTTTATAAATTGAACCTCTAGTTAGAGAAAAGGCTGAGATCTGTGTCCCATTCTTTTGAGTCTGAGCCTAAGATCTCTTCTACCCATTAGACCTTGATGAATGTCATCTAGGACTGAGGAGGGTGAATACTGAGCTGCCAGGACCCCCATTCTTTTTACAACCCATAGAAAACTTGAAAGAAAATAAAGAACTTTGTCCTTAGAAACAAGCCATCTGTTACAGAGCAGAGCAAAACAGCTAGGCACTTGTGAGCCTCACATAAGTTCTGCCAGAGTCTGGCTGGGCAGCCTCTGTTGCAAGCTGTTTAATCTCTAATTCCTGTGAATCAGGAACAATATCAACTGGTTGATGACGAGTTTGGAGACATCTAGGGCAAAGTAAATGCAACAACAAACTCCAACTTAGCGCTAGCCAAGACGAACTCTCCGCATTCTTTCTCTTTTGGGGGCAGATCCTTGAAGGTTTACCATTAGCATGATGCATGTATTACCAAGAACAGTATTCATGCCATTTAGTTTTTTGTTTTTTATTTAGTAAGAATAAGAATGATCATTCTCACCTCGAAAGAAACATACAGTAAAATCGGAGCTTGTTTTTATTTTTGTTTGCCCAACATTTTATCAATCCCTTATAATGCACCTCAGCAATATCAAGGAGTAATAATGCCTTTCTTTTATTTCTTACTCTTTGTTTTTAACTCTACTTAGTCTCATCCAAGTTATAAAAATGCTGTTTTGAAATTATTGGAAGACATGATAAATTATTTTCGAAAGTTTTGCATTTTGCCAAAATAATAGAAGAACTCAAAGATGGGCATTTTGTGTTAAACATATGTGATCTATTTTGATGAAGTACAATGCACAATTGCACCTGTGGATTTCCAGGCATGGTTCTGCCTCAGGGACTTTGCAATTGCTATTCCTTCTTCCTAAACATCTTTACTGTAGATATTTATCTCTCTTGCTCCCTCACTTCCTTCAAGTTTTTACTCAAATCACATGTCTTAGTTAAGTCTCTCCTAACTACCCTATCTAAGATTCTAACCTTCCCTAGCATTCTCTACTCCTTTTTTATACTTAATTTTTCCCATAGAAATCATTGAATTCTAACAAACTCTATAATTTACTTATAAGCTAGTGGTGGTAGACTAGAGGGATTGAGAACATGAACAGACACTGGAGCTAGTCTACCTGCGTTCAAGTTATGGCTCCACCTCTTACTAGCACTGAAATCTTGAGCAAATTGCTAACTATTATCTATAAAACAGGTATGGTAATAAAGCTAACTCATCATGCTACTGTGGGGATTAGATCAATGCGTAGAGATAATAAGCACCACATAAATGTTAGTAATTAAATATTTTTTTCCTGAAATTAGAATGTATATTCCATGAAGGTGGCTGATTTTCTCTCTTTTGTTTACTAATGTATCCTCAGCAAATAGATTAGTTTCTGGCTCATAGTAAATGCTCAATAAATATTTATTGAAGAACTGAAGGAACAATGGAAAAATGCATGGAAATGGAGCTGGTCCTTTTTGTGTACCGGGATGAGAATCTATAGTTAAACCATATTTGGCTGCACACAAAAGCATTAAACTTAGTTTTAATTTCTCACCTATCTTCGCATTTTAAATTTAAAAGTCCCCCAATGTTTCTAAGGTAGAGAATTGACATATTAAACTTTTCCCTTTTTATCCAGATGTTCTGGTATCCAGGTTTGTGAGACCAAAAAAAAAAAAAAAAAAAAAAAAGAATAGAAAATAAAGAAAGAAAAAGAAGAGAAAAGTTATACTAGGTGAAATTGCAGAATATGTAATTCCCATAATTTCCTCAAGGGCAGAAACTCCTTTTTTATGTCTGTATATCTGGGAAAATTATTCAGCAGTAGGAGCACAGCTCCACCAGGGAAGGGAAGGGTATAAGGATTGCCGGAGAAGGAGCAGGATGAGAAAGTCCAGGACGGAAGAGTCAGGCATTCAAGGTGGAAGTTAAGCAAGGGGAATAAGACAGGTACGCAGTGCATATAACTGGTATTGCAAGATAATATTTTGGTATATTTACCAATATGTTTCTCCTTCTCAGGGCTCTTCCTATGATATACTACAAAAGAAAAAAAGAGTCAAAGCTCAGCTTTTAAGTGTCAAAATAAACTTTTTAAATAGTGTGGTAGAGAGTGGTGTGAGAGAAAAAGAGATAGGAGTTTCAAAAGCCTTGGTTTTTCTTTTCAAAATCCACAGCCCCGAGGAATACCGGGCATAACGTTTATGCACTAAGCAGTAGATGGGGGGAAAATACAAAGCTGGCAAGAGCTAGTTTTTCCCACCTCATCTCTCCTCTGCCTCCAGCAAGGTTATATTTCTTTAGGCTGGATGAGAGAGTTAAACCAGAGGAAAACAAGGTTTTAGACACATGAGGAAGGGTCCTGTGCCTCTGTTTTTCCATCCTATTGAAACTTTAGAAACCCAAATAAGTCTGGGAGGACTGATGGTAGGATAGATCAGTGCCTTACTTCCTAACTGGACTTGGAGGAGGCAGCCGGCTTTGGCTGTTTCCTCTGTGCCATGCAGAGGAGTAGAGATGGCCAGAAAGATTCTGGTTCACTGTAAGGTAACCTTATGAAATTCCTGTGTCCTTAGCATGGTGTTAGGATCCTCAGAACTTTCACCACATGCCTGAGAGTGGTATAAGTTCAGCCCAAAGAGCATTGGTCTATAAGGCCTTGTAGTCTGAAGAGGGACGTGTATTAACAGTGTCTTTTATTTTATGTATTACGGTACTTTAATACCAGTGTCCTTGTGGATCCTGGAGGGACTGTCCCTCCCAGGTTTAGCCAATTCCTAGAGATAGTAAGCAACTTGCTAGTCCAGATAGCCAGTTTTTCAAGTGCAGACCAACCAATCCAGAGCCCACGCTCCCAACCACCTTTCCTTTTTAAACTCTTACACTCTACGCCACTATCCACCTATCCTAATCACCCCATGGCCAGGTACCAGACAACTAGGGAGAGTTCCTGTGTCCCAGAGCCGGCTGAAATTATTCAAACCAGCCAATCCTAAGCCTGCTTAACCTGCTTCACTCCTTTCTTCCTACAGAAACCACAATAAGATCTCTCGTCCATGGTTTTCACCTCTCCCTCTGCCTCCTGGAGACCCTAGTGCTTCCTCATGTGGCCCCCATGGCATGTGGTGTGCCTCTTCCTTTTGGAATCTGTGAGTAAACAAACTCCCTTTACAATGGCAGTTATATCCTGATCTGTTGGCCTGACCATAGCTAAATAATAATAAACCTATATTAAAACAGGAAGTACATTGAGATCAATAAGCAGAAACCAGAAGGAATGTTAAGGCCAGTGGACAGATCAAGACAAGGGACCTGTTAGTTTCTCCCCTGATACATGCCACTACAGGAGCCTTCCTAAACAGAGACACAACCTGGGAATGGAGGGAAACATCCTGATTTGATGGAGAAAGCTCTAAAATCAATGAGATAATCCTGAATGTATTATGAATAAGCTGAGATGAATCTGAATTGGCTGTGATTTAGTTTTTACCACCTACTAGAAAGCAGGCCTGAAACAGAAATCAATTTAAGTTATAGAAAAGTAAAGGAAGTTATAAATCATGTACCTTTGAGCTTATAGACTGCAATTTGGATACTGGGATGGATAGAAGAAGGATTTGATATAGAAATAAAGAAAAAACGGAGTTCATCCAACTAGAGCAGAGGTTGGCAAACTTTATACCCCATGGGCCAAGTCCAACATGTTTCTGTAAATAAAGTTTTGTTGGAACAGAGCTGCATCCATTCATATACATATTATTTATGGTTGATTTCTAGCTACAAAGGCAGAGTTGAATAGCTGTGATAGAGACTATGTGTCCAACAAAGACTCAAATATTTACTATCTGGCCCTTGACAAAGAAAGTTTGCCCTGAACTAGAGTACAGTCTCAACAAAGGCTAAATTAATTTTGTGATTGTGGTCCACTGACATGCAGTTGTTTAAATTTCTCCTACTGGGAATAAGCTTGGCCTCAAAATCTAGGGTGGTTGGCCCAGTTGCAGAGGTTATGAGAAATGTGAGAAATAGGCACATGAAATAGGTGGCACATTATTACAGTTGCCCTCAGAGCGCCTCATGTAATCCTTTTCATGTGTTGGGTGTCTATTTATACTTGATTATTTGATTTTATATCTGGAAAGTGTATGTTCTGAGTTATCCTTGGGCATATATCTGTATATAAGTGGTTATAGTAGCTGGGTAACCTTATCCCCTGAATTCCAGTTCTCCAAAGATGAAAGGACAGACCAGGAGATCAGTGGAGTAGGTTTTGGTTTTGGTTTTGTCACACTTTCTGAGTGACTTTGTTCAAATCCCCTAAACCAGTGTTTTCACTGGAGGGGAGGCGATAATTTGTTCCTCCATCCCAGGGGACGTTTGGCTATATATCGGGAGACATTTTTGGTTTTCACCACTGGAGGGAGGCTGGTACTATAAGCAGGATTGAGGCAGATGGTACTCTAGGTGGATAGAGACCAAAGATGCCGCTAAGCATCCTACAGAGCGCAGGATAGCCCCAGACAAATGAAGTCTTATCCTAAGTCAGGACCTCAAAGTGACAGTAGCACTCCCATACTCACTGAAGCACTATTCACCATAGCCAGGATATGGAAACTACTTAAATGTCTATTGATGGATGAATGGGTTAAAATATATGGTATATACATAGAATATTATTCAGCCTTATAAAATAAAGAAATCCTTCAATATGCAACAACATGGATGAAACTTGACGACATGATGCTAAGGGAAATAAGCCAGTCATACAAAGACAAATACTGCATGATTCCGCTTATATGAATTATCTAAACTAGTCGAACTCACAGAAGCAAATAATAGAATGGTGGTTTCCAGGAGCTAGGGGAAGGGGGGAAATGGAGAGTTGCTAATTAACGGGTATTAAATTTAAGTTATGCAAGATGAATAAGTTCTAGAGATCTGTTGTACAACACTGTGCCTATAAATAACAATACCATATTGTACACTTTAAAATCTGCTAAGAAGGGCTTCCCTGGTAGCACAGTGGTTGAGAATCTGCCTGCCAATGCAGGGAACATGGGTTCGAGCCCTGGTCTGGGAAGATCCCACATGCCGCGGAGCAACTAGGCCCGTGCACCACAACTACTGAGCCTGCGCATATGGAGCCTGTGCTCTGCAACAAGAGAGGCTGCGATAGGGAGAGGCCCGCGCACCGCGATGAAGAGTGGCCCCTGCTTGCCGCAACTAGAGAAAGCCCTCGCACAGAAATGAAGACCCAACACAGCCAAAAATAAAAATATAAAAATAAATTAATTAAAAAAAAATCTGCTAAGAAGGTAGATCTCATGTTAACTCTTCTAATAACCACAGTGAAATAAAAACAAATTATCTAGCCTACAATGTCAACAGTGCTAAGGCTGACAAAACCTGATTTAGATATTTTTGGAGTTCAATTTCCCCCATCTACATATGTGTCCCACCTCACACCAGTTTTTCGAAGATAAAATGAGATAATGATGTAAAAGTGTCCATAATAATAAATAACAAATATATTCTATTCTCATCATTCATTGTAAATAATAATTTACTATAATAATGTTCATTGTCAAACACTAAGTACCTGCTAACATGGTAAATAGGCCACAACTTTCTCTATTACCAGATTATTCCATTTTACTGGAGATAGTCCTAATAGCTCATACCAAAATTGACCTGTGTTCTCACAGCTCAGGGAACATGACTCCATTTTAGCATTTACTACTTTGCATTATTTATGTATCTTCTTATATATACTATTTTTCTCCTTGAGAATCTGGATTGTACCTCACTTCCCGTGGTGCTAGCCTGAAATCAATGCTCAGTAAATAGTAGGAGTAGGTTATTTGAAATGTCCAGTTATGAATGGATGTCAATTGTTGAAACCATCATATCACTTAGGAATGCTCTCAGCTGCAAGTCACTGCAAACTTGACTTACATTCCGCAAGGAAGGGAGGGGTTGGATGTAGATTGTCGCAGACCCAACAGTGTGAGACTTGATATGTCAGCGCTAACATCTCTCAGTTCTTTGGCCTTTTCATTTTAGCTCTAGGTATCACTGACCACGCTCAAGGTAGAAAGTAGAGGAAGTGAGGGACATTGCTTAGGCTGCATCTATCCTTTAATTTCAGTAAACAATAACTTTCCTAGAAGCTTCCCTGATTGAATTTTGCATATATGTCATGATCTGGAAGTGGCTTACATACAAACCCCTCTCTGCAAAAAAGGCTGGGAAATTATGTGCATTTCCAGTCTCTATATTGGAATGTTCAAGGGAGAAGGGGGCTGACAATGGTTTTGGGGACCATCCACACTAGATTCCTTAGGTAGTAAGGGCATAGTAGTCATTTTTTTTTTTAAACATCTTTATTGAAGTATAATTGCCTTACAATGGTGTGTTAGCTTCTGCTTTATAACAAAGTGAATCAGTTATACATATACAATATGTTCCCATTTCTCTTCCCTCTTGCATCTCCCTCCCTCCCACCCTCCCCATCCCACCCCTCTAGGTGGTCACAAAGCACCGAGCTGATCTCCCTGTGCTATGCGGCTGCTTCCCACTAGTTATCTATTTTACATTTGGTAGTGTATATATGTCCATGACACTCTCTTACCCTGTCACATCTCACCCCACCCCCTCCCCATATCCTCAAGTCCATTCTCTAATAGGTCTGTGTCTTTATTCCCATCTTGCCACTAGGTTCTTCATGGCCTTTTTTTTTTTTTTTTTCCCTTAGATTCCGTATATATGTGTTAGCATACTGTATTTGTTTTTCTCTTTCTGACTTACTCCACTCTGTATGACAGACTCTAACTCCATCCACCTCATTACAAATACCTCCATTTCATTTCTTTTTATGGCTGAGTAATATTCCATTGTATATATGTGCCACATCTTCTTTATCCATTCATCTGTGGATGGACATTTAGGTTGCTTCCATGTCCTGGCTATTGTAAATAGAGCTGCAATGAACATTTTGGTACATGACTCTTTTTGACCTATGGTTTTCTCAGGGTATATGCCCAGTAGTGGGATTGCTGGGTCGTATGGTAGTTCTATTTGTAGTTTTTTAAGGAACCTCCATACTGTTCTCCATAGTGGCTGTATCAATTTACATTCCCACCAACAGTGCAAGAGGGTTCCCTTTCCTCCACACCCTCTCCAGCATTTATTGTTTCTAGATTTTTTGATGATGGCCATTCTGACCGGTGTGAGATGATATCTCATTGTAGTTTTGATTTGCATTTCTCTAATGATTAATGATGTTGAGCATTCTTTCATGTGTCTGTAGGCCATCTGTATATCTTCTTTGGAGAAATGTCTATTTAGATCTTCTGCCCATTTTTGGATTGGGTTGTTCGTTTTTTTGTTATTGAGCTGCATGAGCTGCTTGTAAATCTTGGAGATTAATCCTTTGTCAGTTGCTTCATTTGCAAATATTTTCTCCCATTCTGAGGGTTGTCTTTTGGTCTTGTTTATGGTTTCCTTTGCTGTGCAAAAGCTTTTAAGTTTCATTAGGTCCCATTTGTTTATTTGTGTTCTTATTTCCATTTCTCTGGGAGCTGGGTCAAAAAGAATCTTGCTGTGATGTATGTCATAGAGTGTTCTGCCTATGTTTTCCTCTAAGAGTTTGATAGTGTCTGCCCTTACACTTAGGTCTTTAACCCATTTTGAGTTTATTTTTGTGCATGGTGTCAGGGAGTGTTCTAATTTCATACTTTTACATGTTCCTGTCCAATTTTCCCAGCACCACTTATTGAAGAGGCTGTCTTTTCTCCACTGTATATGCTTGCCTCCTTTATCAAAGATAAGTTGACCATATGTGTGTGGGTTTATCTCTGGGCTTTCTATCCTGTTCCATTGATCTATATTTCTGTTTTTGTGCCAGTACCAAACTGCCTTGATTACTGAAGCTTTGTAATATAGTCTGAAGTCAGGGAGCCTGATTCCCCCAGCTCCATTTTTCGTTCTCAAGATTGCTTTGGCTATTCGGGGTCTTTTGTGTTTCCATACAAATTGTGAAATTTTTTGTTCTAGTTCTGTGAAAAATGCCAGTGGTAGTTTGATAGGGATTGCATTGAATCTGTAGATTGCTTTGGGTAGTAGAGTCATTTTCACAATGTTGATTCTTCCAATCCAGGAACATGGTATATCTCTCCATCTATTTGTATCATCTTTAATTTCTTTCATCAGTGTCTTATAATTTTCTGCATACAGGTCTTTTGTCTCCTTAGGTAGGTTTATTCCTAGATATTTTATTCTTTTTGTTGCAATGGTAAATGGGAGTGTTTTCTTAATTTCACTTTCAGATTTTTCGTCATTAGTGTATAGAAATGCAAGAGATTTCTGTGCATTAATTTTGTATCCTGCTACTTTACCAAATTCATTGATTAGCTCTAGGAGTTTTCTGGTAGCATCTTTAGGATTCTCTATGTATAGTATCATGTCATCTGCAAATAGTGACAGCTTTACTTCTTCTTTTCCGATTTGGATTCCTTTTATTTCTTTGTCTTCTCTGATTGCTGTGGCTAACACTTCCAAAACTATGTTGAATAATAGTGGTGAGAGTGGGCAACCTTGTCTTGTTCCTGATCTTAGTGGAAATGGTTTCAGTTTTTCACCATTGAGGACAATGTTGGCTGTGGGTTTGTCATATATGGCCTTTATTATGTTGAGGAAAGTTCCCTCTATGCCTACTTTCTGCAGGGCTTTTATCATAAATGGGTGTTGAATTTTGTCAAAGCTTTCTCTGCATCTATTGAGATGATCATATGGTTTTTCTCCTTCAATTTGTTAATATGGTGTATCACATTGATTGATTTGCGTATATTGAAGAATCCTTGCATTCCTGGGATAAATCCCACTTGATCATGGTGTATGATCCTTTTAATGTGCTGTTGGATTCTGTTTGCTAGTATTTTGTTGAGGATTTTTGCATCTATGTTCATCAGTGATATTGGCCTGTAGTTTTCTTTCTTTGTGACATCTTTGTCTGGTTTTGGTATCAGGGTGATGGTGGCCTCGTAGAATGAGTTGGGGAGTGTTCCTCCCTCTGCAATATTTTGGAAGAGTTTGAGAAGGATAGGTGTTAGCTCTTCTCTAAATGTTTGATAGAATTCACCTGTGAAGCCATCTGGTCCTGGGCTTTTGTTTGTTGGAAGGTTTTTAATCACAGTTTCAATTTCAGTGCTTGTGATTGGTCTGTTCATATTTTCTATTTCTTCCTGGTTCAGTCTCGGCAGTTTGTGCATTTCTAAGAATCTGTCCATTTCTTCCAGGTTGTCCATTTTATTGGCATAGAGTTGCTTGTAGTAATCTCTCATGATCTTTTGTATTTCTGCAGTGTCAGTGGTTACTTCTCCTTTTTCATTTCTAATTCTATTGATCTGAGTCTTCTCCCTTTTTCTCTTGATGAGTCTGGCTAATGGTTTATCAATTTTGTTTATCATCTCAAAGAACCAGCTTTTAGTTTCATTGATTTTTGCTATTGTTTCCTTTATTTCTTTTTCATTTATTTCTGACCTGATCTTTATAATTTCTTTCCTTCTGCTGGCTTTGGGGTTTTTTTGTTCTTCTTTCTCTAATTGCTTTAGGTGCAAGGTTAGGTTGTTTATTCGAGATGTTTCCTGTTTCTTGAGGTAGGCTTGTATTGCTATAAACTTCCCTCTTAGCACTGCTTTTGCTGCGTCCCATAGGTTTTGGGTCGTCGTATCTCCATTGTCATTTGTTTCTAGGTATTTTTTGATTTCCCCTTTGATTTCTTCAGTAATCACTTCGTTATTAAGTAATGTATTGTGTAGCCTCCATGTTTTTGTATTTTTTACAGATCTTTTCCTGTAATTGATATCTAGTCTCATAGCGTTGCATAGTAGTCATTTTGAAATAAACATGCTATTCATGGAGCTGGGAATTAAGAAGGAGAGTTAGACATTTAAACTACTTATAGATCTGAGAGATGATACTGATATCAGTTAAAGATGAAAGCTCCCTCTAATTTTATATTCCCATTAAACACAAAATGAGTCCCAAAAGGTTTACTGTAAAGCATATCAAATACCAAGAGTGCAGAAATGTTCAATTTTACTTTTTATAAAAGTATCAATATGTTTATCATCTGTTACTTTAAATAAAATCATTAATAAAGAGGAAGTAGCAAACCTTTGTCATTTTGGGGGATTCTAATATATAATCCCTTCTCCCATTTGGAGGTAACAGCCCACGGATATAGCATTGAAGGGGATGGTGTCTTTCCTCCATTGTAGAACCTGAACAGGAAAGATGCTCTGTCTCTCTATGGCTTCATAGCAGGGCACAAGCAGCCACAAGACCTTGTCTCTGCCAGCTGGACCTTCTTACCTGGGGCCTTGAGTTCCTTAACGAAAAGAGGCGTAGGAATTATTCCTGGTAGCTGTGAGAGTGACCAGGAGCAGTGGGAATCTGCAGCAGTGAAAGGCTTTCTTTGCCAGAGAGTTCCTGTTAAAATATCTTTGATGTGTTTGCTGTGTTCTTTCCAAAAAAAAAAAAAAAGAAAGAAAAAATTCCTTTTTTTGTTTAAAATATCCAAAATCAGCTGTAGATTTGCAAACAAGACCCTTGACTGATAGCGTAACTGTTGGTAAATAAGCATATTTCTGCTCACAAAGTTAAGGTCAAATAGAGTTTATGAAGTTGTATGACAAAAATAGGTTTGCATCATATTTTTTTTCTACTTGCAAACTAAAGGTAAGATTGTTAGTAAGAAGTAGACAAAAGACCCCAGATAGAAGAATGGAAATATAAATAGTCTCCAATCTGGTATTTTGGAATTTGAGGCTTGCATAGTGTGAACAAAACAAACTCCTGCTGCTTCCACAAATTCTTCGAACAATTTCCCCCTTAATTCCTTATCCAGCAGTGGGTTTGTCTATTAACCACTTTCATGTACAAAATGTATTTCCTTGGTTCCTTTCATTAAATTTTTCCTTTGTTATTACCAGTTGAGAAATTAATGAGGACAGACTCTCCCGTCCAACCATAGCAAATACATAAAACCAAAAAGAGCAGCTTTGATAAAACTAGCATAGATGGAGCTAGGACTTCAAGAATCAGAGCTAACACACACAGTGATGATGGAAACATCTTATCCACATCTGATTTGCTCACATATAGTTATTTAGATAGCAAATAACACATTCCTGGATAGGGAGCCTCCAATGTGATTTCAATCTCATAGTCCAAGTAAATATGAAATGACTGCCAGCCCAGCAGACATAAATCTCTACTATCTGATTTTCGTCACAGTCTCTGCATTGGGGAAAATGTGAGTGAAAAGGCATTTTCTCCTACCTTGTTTAGTACACAACTACATGGTTTAAAGAAGATAAGAATTTCAAATTGTTAGAATAACATTACTCAAACGATTCTGTGAGAAACTAAAACATTCCCATTTCCGCAAACGTAGGCACAGAAAAAAAAAGAAAAAGAAACAGTAGGTATGAAAAATGTTAATTGTTTCATGTTCTTTAATTTGGGGCTTAATGACCACAGGCTGTGTGCCACTAGTAAAATACTCATTTGGAGAAAAAGACTGTTGCATGACATATTTCCAATTAAAGACAATTTAAACTAATTCTAAGAAAACTCTTACATACTGAGCATGCCATAAACTAAGCAATCCACTTAGAAACCAAATGAACATGTATGAGCCATGTGGGTGAGTTATGATTGCCCTGGGGGTCCTAGTTTTACTTTTCCTTGTCCTTGTAGGATTAAATAATTGTTGCGACATAGCTAATTGACAAACGGCTATAGCAGTCCAATCAGGCCTCTGGGTTCAAAGAAATTCTATTGCTGTGAAAATACTCAGCCATCTGAGTAACAGGAAGTGTCCATAGGGGCGTTTGCTAACTCATTCATCACCCCCAAGACGCTGACCTCTGCTAACCCGTTTGCCTCACACTAGCACCTGTTTATGTCCTTGGCCCCAAGATAGAAGGCTCGTCACTTAACCAGTTGCTCCGTGCCAGATTTTCAGTCACCTCTTCTCTTTGCTCTGCTGTAAATTCATCTGTTTCTTAAACCTTCCCAGAGCACATCCAATCCATTCAGCATCGTTCCCTGGGAGTATCTTTGCTTATGGCAGCAGTGGGTGGAGGAAAGGTCTTGCTACTATTTTATGAATGTATCGTAATGCTTTCTTTTCCAGGGGATGGGAAATTCCTTAAGGACAGGGCCCATCTCTTCTTCCTTCTTCACTTCCCAGGATGACACAGCAGGAATATAGAGAATATAGCCTAGTAGGGAAAAGTTGTTTTCCTAAGACAATCATTCCTACTTTCTATTTCTAGTTGCCCAAAGGCTTAGCCAGGTTGCTCCCTGCTATTCGATGAGAAGTATTCCCTCCATCTCTCTGCCTATCTCCTCACATATTAGAAAAATTCACAACTTTGACAGGCATTTGGGACTATTCACTCTTGGAGGTTTCCAACTGTTAGCAGAGAGGGAGCTATTTCTTCAAACTAATTCTTATCTGTAATCCTGATAAAGCACTAAACACAAATTCCAGTTGTTCTTTAATTGTGTGTTTATATGTTTAACAGCCACAAGGGCTGGGCCCATGTTTTTTGTTTACCTTTGCGTCTCAAACATTAGCCTAGAAACTAGTGTGTTGTAGACACTGTATATTCATATATTCAGCAAATACAGTGAATATCCACTAAGTGCCAGCACTTGTCAAGGTGTTGGGAAGACAGTAGTGAACAAAAGATGCATATATTCCCGACTTCTTGGGCTTAGATTGTGACTTATAAAAGAGTAAGGGCTAAGACTAAGCAATGCTTACTCTGTTCCTGATACTTTTTTAGGAACATTACATACATTTTTGACATTTAATCTTCGTACTAACCTGTAAGTGAGGTACTATTAAATATACCCAGTTTTCAGATGTGGCAACTGGGATGCTTTGTTGAATAAATAATACGTATGTAACAAATATGTTATAATATATTTTATTATACCATAATATATAGCACATATTTATTAAGTGATGTAACATACATATTCATAAATGCATACTATAACATATAACATATAGCATATGCTATACATAATACACATAAATATATATTTATGCACGTGTAAATATGCACATATATGCATATATAAAAACAAATACATATGTACACATATACATATATAACATTGATAAAGATGTTGCCGCTCTAGTTTACATGTTTGGCGGCTAAATCCTGCTGGGCTGTCCCTTCGTCCTCACCCACCTTCCCCACATCTCCTGAGGTACCTCCTCAGAGCTCAGTTTGAAAACCACTCATCTAGCCTTAGCTTTTCATTTTATATGTGGAGATGCTAAGATTCAGATAGGGAAAGTGACTTATTTAAGGTCTCACAACTAATTAATGGCTGAGCCAAGGTTAGAACTCTCCAATTTTCAGATGAAAAAATTGAAGCTCAGGGATGTTGTCACGTATTAAAGAGCTCACAGGCAGTAAGTGGTGAAACTACAATTAAATTATGATTTGCCTCATTCTTTCCTGTGTTTATTTCTCTAAGCTCCTGACACACTGGCCTCAACTTTCCTCTATAGATGTATTCGGGCATCCTGCAGCCCAAGACTCTCTGGTCTCAGTTTGTTATCCCCCAAATAGACTGGCAACCTGCTCTCACACACTCTTCCTTTTTATTTTGTTAACCTCTTTTCTTGCCCAGGATGTGCTTTCCTCCTTCTCCATGTGCCAAGCTCCTAGTTATCCTGCAAGAACCAGCACAAATATCACTTTCTTTTGAAGCCTTTTCAATGCTCCATACCCTGATCCCATTACCTCTTCCATGTGTTCAAGGCCAGCTTCATGGATGTGCAGTCCAAGGGACCTGCGCTTGGTTTAATGCCTTTTGAAATTCTTAAGAATTTATGAACCAAGAACCCTGCATTTTCTTTTCTTTTTTCTATTTTTAATAGTATTTATTGTTTTCTCTCTAATTCTATAAGCAATACATTTTCATAACAGACAACTAGAAATGCATAAAAACATAAAGTAAAAAATAACATTCACCCAATAATCTCCCCATGGAGATAACCCATTAGCATTTTGATGCATTTCCTCCCAGTGTCTCCATATTTTTTTTATAACTGAAGTATAATTTTCCTACAACACTATGTTAGTTCCAGGCACACAAAATAGTGATTTGACATTTCTATACATTACAAAGTGATCACCATGATAAGTCTAGTTACCATCTGTCCCCATTCAAAGATATTACAATATAATTGCCTATATTCACCGTGCTATACATTTCATCCCCCTAACTCATTTATTTTGTAACTAGAAGTTTGTAGCTCTTAATCTCCCTCACCTATTTCACCCAATCCTCCTACTCCCCCCTGCACTCTGGCAGCCGCCTATTTATTCTCTTTATCTACGAGGCTGTTTCTGTTTAGTTATGTTTGTTCATTTGTTTTGTTTTTTAGATTCTACATGTAAGTGAAATCATACAGTATTTGTCTTCCTTGGAGTTATTTCACTTAGCATATACCCTCTAGGTCCATCTGTGTTGTTTGAAATGGTAAGATTTCATTCTTTTTTTTTGGCCAGCTAATATTTCTTGTGTATGTGTGTGTGTGTGTATACACACCACATCTTCTTTATCCATTCATCTATTGATGGACACTTAGGTTGCTTCTATATTTTTCTATCTTGGCTATTTAAATAATGCTGCAATGAACATAGGGGTGAATATATCTTTTCAAAGTAGTGTTTTTGTTTTCTTAGGAAAAATACCCAGAAGTGGAATTGCTGGATTGCGTGGTAGATCTCTTTTTAAATTTTTGAGGAATCTCCACACTGTTTTCCATAGTGGTTGCACCAATTTACATTTCCACCAACAATTCACAAGGGTTCCCTTTTCTCCACATCCTCGCCAACACTTGTTATTTGTAGTCTTTTTGATAATAATAGCCATTCTAACAGGTGTAAGGTGATATCTCATTGTGGTTTTGATTTGCATTTCTCTGATGATTAGCAATGTTGCACATCTTTTCATGTGTCTGTTGGCCATCTCTGTGTCTTCTTTGGAAGAATGTCTATTCAGGTCCTCCTCAGTTTTTAATTGGGTGGTTTGTGTTTTTGATGTTGTTATATGAGTTCTTTGCATATTTTGGATATTAACCCTTTATCAGATATACCATTTGCAAATATCTTCTCCCATTCAGTAGGTGATCTTTTTGTTTTGTTGATATTTCCTTAGCTGTGCAAAAGCTTTTTAGTTTGATGTAGTACCATTGGTTTATTTAAGCTTTTGTTTGTTTGAAAAGACATAACCAAAAAAATATTGCTAAGGCCAATGTCAAAGAGCATACTGTCTATATTTTCTTCCAGGAGTTTTATGTTTTCCAGTCTTACATTTAAGTCTTTGATCCATTTTGAGTTTATTTTTGTGTGTGGTGTGAGAAAGTAGTCCAGTTTGATTCTTTTGCGTGTAGCTGTCCAGTTTTCCCAACATCATTTATTGAAGATACTGTCTTTTCCCCACTGTATATTCTTGACTCCTTTGTCATAGATTGATTGACCTTGTATGTGTGGGCATATTTCTGGACTCCCTATTCTATTCTATTCTAATAAAAATGTGTCTTTTTTATTCCATATTGTTTTGATTACTGTAGCTTTGTAGTACAGCTTGAAATCAGGGAGTTTTTTGATAGGAATTTCGTTGACTTTTTAGATTTTCTCAAGTAGTATGGACATTTTAACAGTATTAATTCTTCCAATCTGTGAGCATGGTATATTTTTCCACTTGTTTTTGTTGTCTTCATTTTCTTTCATCAGTGTCTTAGAGATTTTCCAGGACAAATCTTTTACCTCCTTGGTTAGATTTATTCCTAGGTATTTTATTATTTTTTATTTAATTGTAAATGGGATTATTTTCTTAATTTCTCTTTCTGCTAGTTCAGTTAGTATATAGAAATGCAATAGATTTCTGTATATTAATTTTTTATCCTGCAACTTTACTGAATTCATTGAAGAGTTCTAATAGTTTTTTGGTAGTATCTTTGGGATTTTCTATATATAGTACCATGCCATCTGCAAACAGTGACAGTTTTACTTCTTCCTTTCCAATTTGGATTTCTTTTATTTCTTTTTCTTGCTTGACTGATCGCTGTGGCTAAGGGCCCTGCATTTGCATTTTGCACTGGACCCTGAAACTTACGTAGCCACTCCTGCATGTGTTTATTCTGTGATATGTTATGTAGATGACTATTATAGTAGGTAACACATTGAGAAATAACTTGTCTCCTCTGATGGAGTTTGAGCTCCTTGAAGCCAGGGACTTGTCTTATTCATCATTGTATCCTCAGTACTAATGTACCCGTGATGAAGTCCAAGGCTCAGTAATGCCCTCCTCCCCATTCCATAATACTCTCCTAACTGGGAGAAAGTGTTTGACTTCTAGGGAAGTGCTTGGCCTCTAGGCAGTCTGAATATCCACTCCAGGACGTGGATCCTTACCTTCCCAATGTTGAAACTATTAGCACTCATATTCCAGAAACACATAGAAGGCATGTGCCTATTTCTCCTGCTTTGATTGGTTTCCAAAATACATATACTGAGGAGAATAGGAAACATTTTAGTTGCATAGATGAGGTGAGAATATTATGAAGCAAAAGGAACTGACTTATTCCACTAGGTGGGGATTTGGTTCAGGGATAGGATTGTGATATGATCATATCGACTTTTTTTTTTAAAATTTATTTTATTTATTTGTTTCTGGCTGTGTTGGGTCTTCGTTGCCACACATGGGCTTTCTCTAGCTGCAGCAAAGGGGGGCTACTCTTCATTGCGGTGTGTGGGCTTCTCATTGCGGTGGCTTCTCTCATTGCAGAGCACAGGCTCTAGGTGCACAGGCTTCAGTAGTTGTGGCACGTAGGCTCAGTAGTTGTGGCTCACGGGCTTAGTTGCTCCACGACACGTGGGATCTTCCTGGACCAGGGTTTGAACCCGTGTCCCCTGCATCGGCAGGCGGATTCTTAACCACTGCGCCACCAGGGAAGCCCGTATCGACTTCTTTAACCAGTGATATTCCTGAAGATTATGACTGATCAAAAGTTAAAGTGACTATACAAGGCAGACTTTACTAAATAAGTCCCCTTTGCTATATAATTAGCAAATCAATATCTGGTCATTTTTTTTCCATTGTTTAGTACATAGAGGTTTCACATTTCATTTAGAAATAGAAAGAGGGACTGAGAGAGGTAAACTAGTGTTAGAGGAAGGAACAGGTTAGAAGGCAGAGATATGATCACAGTGCTATTATCACCTTGGCTTTATTAATAATCCCAGGCAAGAAAGAGGAGTCCAGATTGAGTAACAGAGATGACAGCAAGGTCAGCTTGATAGAGGATGCAGCACTTAGTAAGCTTCAAGGATCATGTTAGCTGAGCACCTACAGCTCAGTGTGATGAGTACTACATAGAGATTTTGCTTTCAGTGTCATGCCCGATTCATTGAACATTTGTTCCAGGCCTCATACTAGGGGCTGAGAACAAAGAGATAAGGAAAACATAGGCTTGTTCCTCAAAAAGCAGTAGTGTATGTAGGTGGTTAAGAGCTGAGAGGCGGGTTCCAAACTTGGTTTGGCCACTTTCTGGCTGAGAAATCTTAGGCTAGTTACTTAATCACTCTGTGCCTGTTTCCTCATCTGTATGATTAAATAGTTCTATTGCTTACTACAAAAAGTTCCTGTGAGCATTAATGTGAGTTAATACATAAAAGTGACTTAGAGTAAAATGCTAACAACATATAAACAATGCATAAATATTCTTAGACAGGTATAATCTGGTAGGGAAGACATATGTTACAAGACGACTTTAACGTGAGGGGGTTGAAGCCAAATTCCTGAAGTCTGGAGTGACACACTTTGATTGGCAAATTAAACACCAAACTCAGGTTTAGCAGCGATGGTTGTGGATCACATAATTATGACACAAAATGGATACCTTAATAGACTTAATCTCTGGAAGCTTTCAAATCACATATGATGTGGTTTTTAGCAGAGGACCCAGTTGCTACCTTTCCCATTGTGTGTGTACTTGGCGGTAGGGAGGGATTTCTCTTATGCTTATATCACCTTGTGACATTTTCTATTTCAATAAATATCAACAGATACCAAAGGTCTGAAACAGAAAAAGGAGGGGATTGTCATTACTAAATTTCTTCACTGGCTCTCTAATGTCTTACAGCATATGTAGCTACACTGTGGCAAGAACCATGTCCTAGAAGCAGTTTAAGTCTCCATATTACTAGTGAGAGAGGTCACCCTGGCTGGGCCAGTTTCCTCCAAAGGATGAGGAATGTGGACAGCAGACAGAGTGCCATGGCCCAGCCATGAAATGTTTCTGTTGTTTATGAGTTAATCTGAACTGTTCATGAATGAAAATGCTGTTGGTCCTCTGAGTCTAGTTTTTCTTTCTCATCTCTTCTTTCCTTTTCAAGACAGCCAGCTTTCCAGTGAAATTCACATCCTAGATAAGACCCTTGCTGCACAGGCAAGATAGCAGACATCAAGGCTCACAGACGATGTAAGTTATGACCAAATCAAAACCGCTTCTCTGTGTCCTGTCTGACAGAGATATGACATTTATATTAATATTTGGCTAAGTTTCCCAATTAGTGATTGATGAACTAGAGCTCATCTTCTTAGTGAGGTGATGTAATTCTCCCTCTTTAGATGATATTTATATTGTAAATCTTTTAGAGGGCAGGAATGCTACATTCTCGCCATGTAATACTATCTCAAAGTGGGCCTATAGTGAGAGGAAGTTTTTTTTTTTTTAATAGAATCTGAGAAATAGTGCATTTCATATAAAAATAGTGCATTTCATATAACATTTTAAAACAGATTGAGTGGGACACTGCCAGATAACTAGTTACTGCAGGAGTGGGAAGTGATTAACTTTGCGGGCCCTTTCAAGTCCCCAAGGTTCCTTGTGTTGAGCTGTGGCTATAACGTGGTAAATACAGTAACAGAGAGCCCTGGACTCTCAGGTCATAAATGCTTTGCAAATAATTAGATATTCTTTCTCTGTAGAGCCTCATAATTCCCTTAAATGGATTTCATTTAATTTTTTTCCTAAAATAAAGTATTTCTATTTAAAGGCAACTTTAAAACTCAAAGGCTTTCATGTTGTCCACCTTAAACCCATTTTAATAGGTCAGAATTCTAAGCAGAGAGGCACTATTTGGGAAAAAAATTCCTTAAATTTCTTTAACAAGAGATGGATCCAGTTTTCACTTAACTCTGAAAAAAAAGGCATTATCTGTTTCCCTTGATTAAATTTTCCTTTAACTCAAGTCTTAAAAACAGCATTTATATTGCTGGGCTTGCAAAGATTTTTCTAGATTGTCTTAGTACCATTTATATATATTATTCCACTGTTTGTGCAGCCACAGAAGTAATGTGATTTTCCTTTGGGCTTTCTCCCTACTTTAGCTTCAGCCAAAAATGAAGTGCTAATCCCACATTTTGGGCAGACATCTTGCCTGCTCCTAGAATCCTCAACCGCCAGCCTGTATTATCAGAGAGGTTTTAAAATGTGTCTCTACAAGCACAGGCTACAGAGTAGAAAATGGATTGTGAAAAATCCAGGAATATCAAGGACTGTTTTCCTCTCCATATTTGAAAGTACATGTCTTTTAAGCAGAGATGAGGAAGCACTCTTTTCTCAGCTCCCTACCAGCATTATACCACATTATGCCTAAATCTTGGTGAACATTTATCTGCCACTACCTGAAAGTAATATCTTCAACAACACAACAACAACAAAACACCACAATGTGTGTGTTTTCAGCAAAATATAGCTGCTCTACTTCATGTTGCTTTGGGTCAAAAGCACCTTCCCTGTACCACCCTCCTCCCCTTCCTCACTGAGTTCACATATTTGGATTTTCAAATGTAAGGGAGAATTTCTACATAATCAAAAGTGAAGCTCAAGTCTTATAGAAATAACCTAAGACCACCCAAATGATAACAAACAGAGGCTATTAATTCAGAACTCTCTGAAGCAGTCAGCTACCACCATTTGTGTTCAACAATGACTCAATGGCAGGCAAGGGAGTGGGAAAGCTTTCTAGTGAAAAAGGAGGTTTCAGGTATGCTCTGATTGGAGTTTGTTGATATGCAAAACTGGAGGCAGCTAACTAGAAGTGGGTATCTTATGTGGTTGATTGGGGAGCATATTTGACTTTCTTTGGTTGATCCTGAGATGTAGGGATGAGGTGGGAGAGGGAAAGCAAAGTTGGCAGTCCTTGACCAAGTCCTTATTATTCTGGGCCAATTGCTGCAGACATTGTGGGTTGACTTCCTGGGCTTCTTATTTGGGTCAGAGTTTATGTCATATATGATTTGGCCATTGTCTATCTGTGTATTCACTCTCTCAGTCTAGATAAAGGACTCAGCTGACAGTGAAGGTGTAGAGCTGTGCTGTCCAGTACAGTAGCCTCTAGTTTTGTATGGCTATTGTGCATTTGAAATGTAGCTAATTTGAAATGAGATGTGCTGTAAATGTACAATGCACACTGAATTTCAGAGCCTCCTTATAAAAAAAAAAGAGAGAAAAATAACACTGATATTTTAATATTGAGCATGTGTTAAATGATAATATTGGGGATATATTAGGTTGAATGAAATATATTACTAAGATTAATTTCACCTCTTTCTTTTTACTTTTTTTTATAGTGCCCAGGAGAAAAATTTGTAATTTCATAGGTAGGTCACATTTGTGGCTTCCATTGTATTCCTCTTGGACAGCACTGGAATAGAGGGTTGACATATTAAAGTCTCGGGAGTGAGGGTGATGTTGTCCCTGAGAAATCCTTTACAAATGCTCACATAGTATACATTTTCCATAACCAGGACAAAGCAGTTTGTAGTGAGAAGGCCCTTTTTGGACTCAAGAGCTAAGGAGAAAAGACTCACCTGTTCAAAATCTTACTATTTAAAAATTTCATAGGATTGGCTCTACATATCTTTGGGGAGAGGCTGCATTTTGGTTTAGGAAATCCTTTTAAGGTACCTTTAGATTATATAAGTATCAAATAATAGAAGAAGGGGATTGAATGGAGGAATCCTTAACTGGTATTAAAAACTGAAAGAGTTGCTTTCCTGAATTGATGAAATTATTGTGGGGTTAAGATTTTTCTCTTTTCTAGAGACATAAGCTAGCGGCCAAACATGAGGAGAGGAGCCTGGGATTCAGGAAAGAGTTAGCTGAGCACAGTTTCTATATTTCTGAGGATGAGGGTGGCCTAGAATTAGAACGTGGCTGTCATCTGAAAGCCAAGGGGGAAGCTGGCTCTAGGGGACCCCTTATGGTGGAACTTGAGGAGAAGTAATGTCTAATAACCAATTTTAAGATCTTCTCCCTTTCTGTCTTGGAACTTTTTTTTTTTTTTTTATTCTCAAGTCTGTAACAAAGTCAGACATTGGAGTTGGTTAGGCTCTTCCTCAGGGAAATGGAAGGAAGGACTGCATCCATATTTTGGGTGGGTGAAGCACATGTATCAAATCCTCCACTTTCATGCTCCTCCTTTGTAATGCTGTTTGTTTAGAAACAAGCATTTAAAAGAAGACATCCCATTTTAATACTGTAAGACTATTACCCACTATTGTCTTCTGTGAATCTTTCTTCTATTGGCTCAAGAAAGAAAAACTGTAGCAAGTCTCCAGGGGTTCATACTGTTGAAAGGGTTGCTGTAGATTAAAAATAGCATGGCAGTTTATCTTGGGTTGCTGGGTATTGGTTTACTTTTCTCACAAAAACAGGCTTTAATTACAGAGCAAAGAATAAACTGGACTTGCTTGCTCCTCGGAAAGACTGACATTTCAGTCTTTCCCACAAAATTCTTGTTGATGTTGATGTAAGAGAAAGAGAAGAGTCAGAATACAAAGGAGCTTCGTGTTACCAGCAGTTGGGAAAGCATCTTTTGTCTTCCCAGCTTAGCGGTTTTGATATGGAAGTCAGTGCGAAAGAATAAATATCAAACACAACATTGTCATTTTCACAATCTCTTTTGTGACTATACTTTAGAAAACACCCACAGTAAGACAACTGGAGTGTTTTTTGTTTGTTTGTGTGTTTGTTTGTTTTGAGCTGCTGGAAGAAAAAGAAAAGAAAACTGCCCAAATCCCAAATTCATGCTTAGGAAAAGATATTATTTACAATAATTATACTGCATTTTCCACACATGTTGATGATGATTTAACATTCAAAAGGGAGAGGAAAAAAACCTCATTAGGAATAATTGGTAACACATAAACCCCTCTGTGAATGCAGTTCGGGTTTAATTAAAATGCATATGCAGTGATATATTTCAAAAGAAGAGAAAGTACTGGATATTTAGGACGAAAGGTGTCAGGGATTCTTTTCCCACCCCAGTGAGGGGCTTCATAACATACCTGAGAGAAATATTCCTTGCATGTAGGTAAACATCTGCTATTAGCTAGATAAAGAAGGTAGACAGCAAACAGTACCATGTAAAAAGAAAGAGATCCATCTGAAAACAATTCTTAGGTATACAGGTAAAGAGATAACATTAGGAGCAACCATCAGAGGGGCAGTGCAAATGGACAGATTTTGGTGAAGAAATACACATAGCTAGAAATATTTTCTGATTTATATTACGAATGCCAGCCTTTCAGGTTATTGGCTAGTGCTCTTACTTCTTTTTTGTATTGTCACAGCTAGTCCCAGTAAGATGGAGTGAAAAGAGAGAGAGACAGCAAGAGAGAGAGAGAGACAGAGACAGAGAGAGAATATCTTTCATTGATTCCAAAGAATACAAAAGCATGAAATTTTATTTAAATATTACTTTCCAAAATGAGAAGAAAATTAAATCAAACAGGATACTTAAGAAAATAAAAAGGCAATGTGAAAAATCTCTAAAGTCCACACGATTTCTTAGCATTCCTCAAGAGAGTGTGATATTGGTAGGGAGATAAGAGGACTCCAAAACAAGAATTCACTCACAGTCAGCTTAAGCTGGTTCTTGGCACCCTTAAATCATCATTCTCAAGTGTGCAGAAGGAATGCTTTAAATAACTCGTGAAAATGGCAAAGTAGAATTTCAGATTTCAAAACATTTCAGTGAGAAGCAACCCAAAGGAACAGCTCAAAATCATCATTCTCTAGCAGTATTTCCCCTGAGATCTGTGGCAGTATGGTAGGATACAACCCAAAGCAAATGAGACACATGTACTCCTGCTTTTTAAAGACTGCACCAATTATTACTTCCTTTTTAAATTGTGAAACTAAGTCAAGTGTCCTATTATGGACTGGTAAAACAAAACTCTGAAGATAAATAA
Source organism: Balaenoptera acutorostrata (assembly GCF_949987535.1). Lineage (NCBI taxonomy): Eukaryota > Metazoa > Chordata > Mammalia > Artiodactyla > Balaenopteridae > Balaenoptera > Balaenoptera acutorostrata. Next base: position 66,785,554 of record NC_080069.1, on the reverse strand, counting down.
ACTTATTTTTATAAATAGTAGGACAGTAGCAATGTTTACAAGATATCCAGTGGTAAGACCTATTTTAATGACAAATTTCTATAGGTAACTTGGTAGTGCTAGAATTATGTTAACTAATCATTAATCTATAAGACATTATAGTTATTCAGTATGCACTTCAGAGACATTATTTATTTATAGGTAGGTTAAAAAATGAAACAAATTGTTGAGATAACGTGTTCACTGCTTTAGGGTAATTTGAGAAAATGGCTATAATCCAAAGTAATATTGATTATCTAACTTTTCCTAGGTCAGCTGATCTCAGAAAGTGTGACTCCCAGATTCTGTCTGTCATTACAACAGAATTAAGTGGATGAACCTGAGCCTCTATTACAAGTGGGAAATCCATGAGGGAAAGTCAGAACTAACTCATTCTGCGAAGGTAAGTTGAATTTTCACTGTCTGGAATAGAGCCATGGGTCTGAATTCACAGATGCTGTGGTACTGTTATGATTACTCAACTCCCTAGGTTATAGTGGCTCAAATTCCGCCACTGACATTTTAACCTGTGTCCCAACTGTTTTATTTGTCATTTTGCCACCTGTGCACTCAGACCAAAACAGGCGGGATGGCTAGAAGCCATAATATTGATGGCTGAAGTCAAAAAAGTCATGAAATCCCACTGGGCTGCCAGTGGAAAGAGTTCCTATCTCTGAATTCATCTCAACGCAGTAACTATCTTCTCAATGATGAGTTTTAACTATACCCTTAAAATATACACTTTCCTACGATAGACTTATTTTTGCTGCCAGTCACTGTTTTAACAAATGCGGTCTCTTTTAATCTGTAAGCAGCATTAACCACCTGAGAGACACATTTGCTGTAATTCCTTGAACTTTGTATATTTAAGCTTGTGACCTAATCGATGGATTATAGATGCTTACTTAGATAAGATACCTGATCAGATTAGAGCAAAACAATTTCTCTCTGATTCAACACTATATAATTCATATCATCATTTTTTTAATAATATATGGTGAATGGAGAAAAAATATAAAGGGAAATAAGATTGGGGAGGCCTTATTTTGACTTGTATCTTATGTATGACGTTTTGGAATATATAAACCTCTAATAAGAAAAAGGATCTTGGAGTCTGATCAAAATATGAAAACATTTATGGTTTCTTATATAAGACTAACTAGCAAAGTTGGCTCAGTTGCAACACATACAGTAGGAATAAGGTAAGTGAAATTCATCCTCTACACTATCTTAAGGGTGTATAACAAAATCCAGCAACAGAGAACATCTTGGAAGCGATAAACATTATAACTGCTCCCTGTTAAATTTACTTTTTTTCCCCAGAAAAAATAGAAAGGTATTTTGTAAAAGAGGAAATTTTATGATGAAGGTCTTCTATTACTTTGGGCGGTCTTGAGCAAAGCACCTTACCTCACTGGACCTCAACTTCCATATCTATAACGCAAAAGAAATTTTCCTGTTTGTCTCTGAGTTTCCTTTTAGCAGGGAGAGCCCTTGATTCCAAGCCGTTGATTCCAAATTTCCAATATAGTATCATACTGCAGAGAAAACAATAAGCACATATAAGATATTAAAATAATACTAATGCTTTATCTCCTTGTGACTTAGCCATTGTCTCTGACAGTGGATACATGGCATTCTGCGTGTATATCATAGATACTTCTAATTGCTACTTCCTGTGACAGAAAATGGAATCTCTTAAGGCTATCTTTAAATTCAATTATTTATCCTTGGTAAATAAAACAGAGGTTGGTATAGGTGGTTATTCTTTGTCAGAAGTAGGTATCAAATCTATCTTTTGGTAAAAAGTCAATGGTCTAGGAACTGGTTCTGCATCCATAGGCTAAACTAAGAGATGGTTTTGTTTCAGTGACACTTAGTATCCTGAATTAAAACTTAGATTACTCTGTATTTGGAATACTTATCAACATACTAACTGCATATAAAATCATGCTGAGAATGTGCAGAGATTTCAGCCAAGACTAATTTTCATTGCATGATTTTTTTCCTTTTTGTTGAAATTCTTTGAAGAGTCTAAATTGGCTCTACCTCCTATAGCACAGTTAGCATGTGTTCATGGGGTCAGAAGGGATACCATCCCTAGCCCTCCCCTTCAAAGCTAGTAAATATCAGAGCCAAAATGAAGTTAGCTAAGGTTTGAGTGGTAAAGGGACTGACTGAGATAATCAGTTTGTGTTTGTTGTAAGAAGCAAGTCTAGTATAATTCTCTGAATGGTATACTGGCTAGAAAATAAGTAGCTAGCTTTCTGGAAATTGCAAGCAGGGCTGCATTTGCAAAGCCTGTAATGGGAAAGCGAATGAATAGATTTTTTAATGACACTTTTAATGACCATTTCTGCACAGTTCCATAACCCCCATACCATGAATTTAAGCCAAGGAAGACTGATATTTCTACCTTAAGCAAGCTCTATCACTTTGCTGTATAGCAGAAATTAACACAACATTGTAAATCAACTATACTTCAATTTTAAAAATTGATTAAAAATAAAAAGCTCTACATATTGGCAAAACTCTTCTTGGAACCATGACATCTTTTTGCCCCTTTTGAAAAAGGAAAGAAAAAAGCAACCTACTAGCTGTACTGTAGGAGAATAAATCATGATCTGATTACATAGTTTAGCTGGCAAATAAATTTGTGAATTTTCCAACATTTTTAAAAGTACCTGTGTTGAAGTGCTGAACTCCTGCCCCTGGTGAAGCTTTTAGGGCCTTTTTGAGACACACAGATACAGAGAGAAAATATGTAGAATAATGAGAATCATTTTCATGATATTTAGTGATATTTGCTCTCAGAATTCTATTAATTTAAGAGAATGACTTGCAACTGTTACTGCATTAAGAAACTTGGCAAGCACTAGGGTATAATTATTTCTGCTATAGTACTGACACTCACAAAAGAAAGAAAACCATTCATGGAATGTGTATATGCATTTATGGCTATTGTTATTTATGTTATTGTGCTTTACAGTTCCCAGAAATTTGCCTCCTTTCTTCCTCTATGATGGAGAAGGAAGTATAGTCACATGGCATTGCATTTCTGACAATTGGTATTCTCCTGAAGAGCTAGCCTAAATAGGAGATGCTAATTCCTAGGAAAGCTGATAATGAATTCTTAGCACCTACCTTATGGATATCCCAAAGATGTAGCTTTTCCTTGGCAGTATTCACCAGTGTTTGCTTGGTGGCTAAGCAGGACAATTCTTCACTGTGTGAGACTGTCCTGAGCTGCTTCCTGTCTCTCACTCCAGACCTACTAAATGCTAAGAGTCATTGTGGCTCCTTATCTAAACACTTTTTATAAACCTCCATTTGAAGATCACTGCAAATAGATGAAACTTTAAGAATGACCCTCAGGTTATCCTGGGGTGGTCTGGGGAAGGGCTGCTATACTAAGCTCTCTCTTTTTCAGTGGAAGCATAGTTGATTTACAATATTGTGTAAGTTTCAGCATATTGTGTACAGCATAGTGATTCAGTATTTTTGCAGATTATGTTCCATTATAGGTTATCACAAGATAATAGGTATAATTCCCTGTGCTATACAGTATATCCTTGTTGTTTATCTATTTTATATATTGTAGTTTGTATCTGTTAACCCCATATCCCTAATTTGTCCCTCCCACCTTCTCTCTCCCCTTTGGTAACCACAAATTTGTTTTCTGTATCTGTGAGTTTGTTTCTATTTTGCATGTATTATATCCATTTGTATTATTTTTTAGATTCCACATATAAGTGATATCACATAATATTTGTCTTTCTTTGTCTAACTTATTTCACTAAGCATAATATTCTCTAGGTATATCCATATCACTGCAAATGGCAATATTTCATTCTTTTTTGTGGCTGAGTAATATTCCATTATCTCTAATAATTATGTAGAAGGTGGAAAACTCAGAATGCCTCCTCTCCCTAGGGCCTTATGTTATATGCCTCATATTTTTAAAAAGTAGTTGCTCTTTGCCTGGTGGGTTATGACTAAGTTAAAGAAAAGCAAAACAATAGCACTATCTTTACTGACCCAGCTGGCTGAATCATCTTACCTTGCTACCTCCAAAGGACTTCCCTAGGAAGAGTAAGATTGAAGAGTTAGTCCCAGAATATCTATTCATCAGGACACAGATATATGTTGTCCTGAGGACAAAGAAAGGCTAATGTGATGACTCTACTTCCCAAGGTGTTTTTGGAAACTGAGTCAGCAAGCCAGAAGTTAACTAAGGGACACATGGAGACAGGGATCAGTTTAAGCTCAGCTCAGCTCAGCAAACTGAATTGACAACTAGCAAAAATTTAGGTTTTCCAATAAAGTCTGGCATTTATTTAATAATAATGTACCAGTGTCAGTTTCTTATAGTGCTAGTGGTGTGTATAAATCAGTACATTGTTATTTCTGTGAGATACTGTTTCAGTTTGGTGTTCTACATGTTACATTTTTGGCAAACATATTATAGTTATATAAGGCGTTAACAATGGGGCAAGTTGGATGAGGCGTAGACAAGGGCTCTGTGCTATATTTGAAACCTTTCTATAAATCTAAATTTGATCTAAAATAGAAGAAATTATTTTAAAAAATACTCTCTAAACTTATTCCTTTTACTCACAGTGCCTCATCCCTTCCTCTTCTCACTCGTCCCCCAGTCTCCACCCTGCTCCCCAGTTTCCCCTTCTCTCTAGAATTCCAGCTCTACCAGTTTTCCATCTTGGATTGCTGCAGAAGTCTCAAAACCCAACGTTGATTCCCTTCTGAGGGTCTGTTTCTCCTGCATACTGCAGTTCTAGCTCTCTTTTTCTTGTTTGCTTGCCTTTTTGTATTCTCTCTTGTTTATTGTTTATAAATTGTATAAATAAATTGTATAGGTTTTTATAGTTTCCAAAGCAGTTTCCCATGTACTCTGTCATTTGATCCTCATAACATCCCAGTGAGTTAGTCATAATTATTAACAAATGGAAATGAAAATAATGTAGGTCCAGAGAGGCTAAATGATGTAAGTGATTGGCCCAAAATCATCCATCATCAACAGCAGAGTTGGGACTTAAATTCAGAAATCTTGACTCCTTCAATTATATCACATTGCCTAGAAGATAACTAATGATTTTATTTCTGCTTCTACATTTTCCCACTACTTTTTGAAGTTGGGGAGAATTTTGCAAGGAAAAAAATGACTCAGATAATCTAACATTTTTTTGAAAGGCAGACTGCCCATGCAGCACCTCAGTTAGATGTGCCTGGAGTCTTGAAAGTTTGACCACCCTACATTTCTTCTACAAATGGACCTTGAGAGCTTGTTTGGAGGTTCCAGCAGCAGAGCTCAGCTATTCACATACCCTTGACTGAAAGACAGTCCTCCGCTATCGGGGAAGGTCATTCCCATCAACTGAGTGCACACCTTCAGGTGGAACACACATGGAGTGGTGAGGGAGAAAGAGGACATTCGCCTAGTCAGCCAGATCAGCCAAATCAACACTGGTGCTCAGTGGAGTGACACTTGTTGCAGCCAGATTACTCTCATATCCAACAGCCTCTTGATACGATGCACAACACAATGACAGGTAGACAAAAATCTTAAATTACTAAAGTTAAAATAAACTCAATCCACTTGAATGCCAAAGTGAGGTCAGATTCTCTCTTTGAAAGCAATACTCATAAAAGAATAGAATGGGGAAGGCTGTTATCATCATCTAGTTGACCACACACCTCACAGATAAGGAAACTTGTGGCAGAGAAAATATGAATTCACTGAACTATTTTAAACTTTTCTTGGGCACACAAAAAGACTAATTTGCCAGCCCACCTTGAACATACTTGGTACTGAATTCTGTCCAATAAGATGTAGGCCGAAATGATGTACATCACTTCCAGGCCTGACATGGAATGTCTTGCACAATCTTTTACTCTCTCTTTCTTCCCAGTCTGTGCAGCTGGAAGGGAAGGGCTCCTCCATTTCAGAGAACATTGGAAGTGAATGAGAAACCAGCTCTTATTGCATTAAGCCTTTGGGATCATGGGGGTTAGCATAGCCTAGCTTATCTTAATAAATAAACTGAAGTCCCTAGCTACTGAGTAGCTTGCTTAGGCTTACTCAGATAGTACACTATTTCCTACTGCTGGTGATATTCTCTATAAATATTTGTCTGTGTCACCATAAACCTAGCCCTAGAAAGATTCCTTTTTTTTTTTCCTTGATCTAACTGTGGATGAAATCACTCCATTCAAATTTTCAGGAATCCATTGTTACATATATATGTATGTTAATGCATAGGAAAAAGCTTATAAATAGTGGTGGGGAAAGAAATGAGATAGAGCTGAGGGAAAAGGATGGGGGAGGCAAAGGAAATAGAGATGCTTTAACATTACCAACTGTATTATTTAAATATTTTTATAATAAAATGTATTCATGTACTACAGTACTTCTAAAATTTACAAACAGAGAAATTAAACAACTCCCAGGTCAGCAAACTACTTATGCAACTGCTCTGCTCAGTCTTTCAATATCTGTTGAAATCCTACCAACCCTTTAAGGCTTATTCAAATGCTTTTCCCTCTTTGGATGCTTTTCCTAATCCTTTCCAGAGGGAATGATATTTCCTTCCTCTGAACACCTAAAGAACTCAGTAGTTGCTTATTCACACGGTGCCTTTGTCTTTGTCTTGTATTTTAGTTTCATGGACACAAATTCTATTTTCTTTATTAGCTGAAACTTTTCTCAAAAGTAGGGATTAGCCTGTTCTTCATGTAACTTGTCAGAAAAATTACACCAAGATAAAAATCAGGGGATTCCGGGAATGACAGAGTGAGTAGCTTGGCAAATCCTCTCTCTAAAAAGCAGTGATAAACTGGAAAAGATTACTAAAAACAACTATTTCAGGACTCTAGGAATATACCATATTTAGAAGCATTATTCAAGAAAAGCTACTGAACCTCAGATAAGAATAGTGGGAATCTGTGATGTTATAACCTAGAGGCACCATCTCTAACTCTACAACCATGATAGTTTTATCAGAATTGACAAATCCATGAAAACCAGCAGCTTGACTACTAGAGAAGGCTGACATCACTTGGACCTAAGTATGGCAAACCCCAGAAACAGCCCAAGTGCCCATTAGATAAATAGATGAATATGAGGAGGTATATCCACGTATGTAATGGAATACTTTCACTGATAAAACGGAATGATCTATTGACACATGTAGCAACATGGCTGGACCTCAAAATAATTATATTAAGTTAAAAAAAGACAGGCAAAAGAAAAAAAATTCTGTGATTTCATTTACATAAAATTCTAGGAAATGCAAACTGATCTGTCGTGACAGAAAGCAGTTCAGTAGAGATGGGAGTGGAGAAAGGGAATGGAGGGATTCCAAGGGGCATGAGGCAACTTATGTTCACTATTTTGTGATGGTTTCACAGGTATATATATTTGCCAAAACAAGAAATTGTGCACTTGAAATATGTACAATTTGTTGTATGTCAAGTATACCTTAATAACAGGTGTTTTAAAAATTGCCTTACCCCCAAAATTATTGAGTTGCATTGATCCTCCCCCAAATTTATGTCATGTATAGCCTGTAACCCCATTCACCTTTGATATAAAGTTTTAAGCCCCTAAGGGTATGTAAAACCTAGAAGAAACACGGATTTAGAGGAAATAGAATCACTGCACTTAAGAAATAGTGTTTCCATGATTTATACCTGTAAAAATGGAGTGTTAGAACTAGAGCTGAAACATCTAGTCTAGCCTTTCATAATATACTTGAGGAAACTGCACACATGCAGAGAGAGAAAGGGACCTGGCTGAGGTCAATTGTCAGCCAAGTGAGGACTTAAAGACATGCTTCTTTGCTGTAAGGTAATGGAAAACACAGGAATTTAATGTTGACTTTATCATTAGGAGAACCACATGACAAGAATGACAATAAAAATATCAATTCTTCCTCAACTCTGATTGACTTGCAAAAAATGCAAGCCAAGCCAAACCTGTATTTTGAGATGTTATCTTTCACTTAAACATTCTTTCCCTTTTTCATTCTGATTGTTTTCATATAGTTTAAATCTTTGCAGAAGGTTCTTTGAATCTCTGACAGCCGAAACCAGCTGTGTTTGCTAGTGAGGGTGGAGACAGAAACAATATTTACTAGCAAAACCTAAATCAGACTTGAGGAGGGAAAAAAAATCAATTGGCAGCAATGGAAAGAAGAGTATTGGTAATCTAGAACAGTTTTTAAACTCTAACACTGACTTTACACTGGGCTGAGGAGATCTGAATTCACACCTCCAAGAGGGGAGGGGTCATTGCATGTATATTTCTAAAGGAGAGCTAAAAAGAGGCACACGGAGGAAGGCCTCCCCTTGCTCTGAAACTGAGGCATCAATAATGGTGCTGTCTTTTCTTCCATGGCACAGTGGGAAGGTCATAAGCACTGAAGTCAGACAAAACTGAACTCAACTCCTAAGTCCTCCACTTGTGGATAATTTTCTCTCTATTTCATGGTTTCCTTGTCTGTAAAATGGAGGTAATACAGTGTCTACTTTATAGTGGAATTGCTATATAGTTTAGAAATAATATATGTAAGTTCCATTTTACAGTGCCAGACTAAACATAAGTGATATGTGGGCACTCAGTAAGTAATAACTGTTACTATTTATTATTTTTAAATTTAACACATAACCAAGAGAAAAAGATACTGCTGGGAGGAAGAATATACCAACTGCATTTGGCAATTCTTTTTAATCACATGGGAGCTGCTGATATTTGCCCCTCAGCTTCCAGCTGTTTCCTTCTGTTATACCTGATGCAGTATAAGAAAATTTCTCTGCAGGTTTCTTCAGAGGCAGCCAGCACTTAGGTTGAGAATCTTTTCTTTAGTTGGGCGAGAAATGGTTTTCTTCCTTTCATGCCTAGAAGGACACACTGCTCTCTCAAACAACAGGGAAGAATTTAGCTGACTTTCAGACCTTGGTTAACTCATTTAATTAATTTTTCCTTCATAAATTAATAATAAATTTTACACAGGTATAGTTATTCCCTCAATTGTGTTTCCCTAGCCCTTTATAAATAGTTTTGGCATGGTGATTATCACAATGTGTTATGGATATTAGCTTATGCTGCTACTAGTATATGTACCCACAGCTGAATTTTCAGTTTCTCAAGGACCGGGAATATATTTTTCCTTTGTATGTTCACAGCATATAATTGTGACTGCACATAGTTGAAATTCTATAAATGTTTGTGGAGTGGAATATCAGAAATCTCATACTAGATCAAATCAGTTTATTTCTCCTTAACAGTATTAGAAGTATCTAAAATTTCCCAGTTTTTATGTCTAAAATGCCATGACAAACATAGGGCTCCAATGGCTTCCCTTAATTAAATAAAGCAGATTTTGGAAAATGACTAGTAAGCTTGGTTTTAAGCTTGAAAGAGTATATTTGTTTCTTTGAGGAAGTATAAGCAAAGATGTGTTAGGATGACAGAAATGATAGAATACTACACAGTTAAATAGTATGTCAGATGTGTGTATGTGGAGGGGGTACAAATCCCCAAAAGTTAGTTTGAGGAAACTGAAGAACTGGCAATAATAATTAATCTATCACTTGCAAATCACGTATTATTCCCAAATAGAGCCAGGCTCTATTCAGACGCAACTTTGTCAAGCAGATATTTGATTACATAGCAACCCATCTGAGGATCTCATAAAAATTAGTTGTGTGTATTTTAATGAAGTGTGTCTTCTTAAGGGTTCCTTTCAATTGGAACTTCATAAAACAGAAGAAGTTTAGCTAAAGAAGGCCTGAATCTACCCACTGGGGTCCTGTAATAAATCAGTAGTTAACTTTTGTGTAACTAGTTTAGTGAGGAGTCTGAATTTGTTAGGTACACAGGAATAAAATTATTTTATTCTGCTAATAAGAGCTACTACCTGTATTCAGTCAAAGCCTCCTTTCCAGCTGGTGGAAGATTCCCATAACAACCTCTCATCCAATTCTTTTTCTTTTTGTGTTTCTTTCAATTAGTAGAGGACCCTCATTTTAGATCTTTAAGACTCTGTTGTGTTCATTTTAATACTTCATTAAAAGACATATGCAGTTTGGAACGCTTCTCTTTCTCTTCCACATCTCCATCTCCTCATCAGCACAAGCCAAATGCAAGCCTCAGTGTCTTGTTGCATGGGTGAGATTCTGGGCTCCCCTTCACCTTTCTCTCCCCTGCATGGTCTGCTTGGAGTAGGAGTGCAGAATGAGGGACTTAGAAGGCAGTGCTTCCTTCAGTATGACTCCCAGTGTCAGATACTATTGGAAAACTACTCCTCCAATATAAAGGTTGAAGAAGCTAAAATCTTTCCTACATCTCTTGCAGCTGCAATGTCAAAGTGATCCAGTTTTGGCTAATGAGATAAAAGTGTGCTATGGAGCTTCTGAGAACACTTTTATTTTCTTGATAAAAGGAACAGACTTAGATTCTTTCTCACCCCCAGACTTCTTCCTTCCTTAAATGCAGACTGGATGCCTAGGGTTGAGACAGCCACCTTGCAGCCATGAGGGAAAGGCTGAGAGAATTTCAGAATTGTTACAATACAGAATCAAGGCCAGCAGCAACTTCCCATCTGATGATATCTTATTATATGAGAAAAATAAATCTCTATTTGTTAAGGCCACTGAAAAGTAGGCTTTGCATTACTTGCAGCCAAACACATTTCTAACAAATACACTGCCCTGGGTTATACTGCAGTTACTTCCTTGATTGGCCATACCTCTGACCTAGCTGTCCCCCATGGGCTTTGGATAGAAAGAGTGGCATTGCCAATTAACCCTGCTCTTGCCTTTCTGAGTATTTTAGCAATGCCCCTGGGTATTGGTGGCCCCTTGAGATGTTTGTCCATATCTGCCAGCCAATTTCCGGCTGGTAGCATCATGCCTCATTCCTCATTCCTCTATTGTCTATGCTATTCTCTATGACTCTGTGATGTTTCCCGCATCTTATGCACTTTCAGCAACCTCCCTACCCTGGAGCCTGCAGGCACTGGAGAATCCCATTTTCTATACCTCTGGAGCACATAGAATGGAGAAAGTCAATCCTGGCCCACTCTACACCATCTCTCCCGTGTTCTGATGGAAAACAGGCGATAAACAAGATCCAGAAGCTAAGTAGACGTTCAGGCTGCTGGATAAACATGAGTGTTCCTGCACTTACCTGAGTGATTTTCCTGGGAACTTCCTCACAGTTTTCCATTCCCAACAGGGAAGTTAGGGAAAGGAGTATCCTTTCTTCATGAACATTGCACTGCCCTCTCCTTACCTGCCCGGGACCTCCACATCTCTCACTCAGCCCTCTTCTTCCATCTACCAGAGTAGGAAGAAAGGAAAGATGAGATGGACAGCAGTGGCAGTTTTGGTGAACTGGCATCTATCAACAAACCCTGTCAGGAGGGGGCTGGCCCCATAAAAGGATGGTTTCTAAAGTTATAATGTGCACAACTTAGTGGTTTCTGTTTCGGCTGTGTGCCTTAGTCTCCAATTCTGAAACTCAGTACCTTATACCATCATAAGTATTCACAGTATATTATATATTTTTTGCACTTGGATCCTGGATAATTCTCTGCTTCTACTTCCAATACTTCTTCAGATTGTACTGCATTTATCTTATATCAGAAATGACCTGTTAGATGTCCAGTTTGCAAGATGGCAGAGTAGAAGGACGTGCTCTCACTCCCTCTTGCGAGAGCACCGGAATCACAACTAACTGCTGGACAATCATCGACAGGAAGACACTGGAACTCACCAAAAAAGATACCCCACATCAAAAGACAAAGGAGAAGCCACAATGAGATGGTAGGAGGGGTGCAATCACAATAAAATCAAATCCCATAACTGCTGGTTGGGTGACTCACAAACTAGAGAACACTTATACCACAGAAGTCCACCCACTGGAGTGAAGGTTCTGAGCCCCACGTCAGGCTTCCCAACCTGGGGGTCTGGCAACGGGAAGAGGAATTCCTAGAGAATCAGACTTTGAAGGCAAGCGGGATTTGACTGCAGGACTTCGACAGGACTGGGGGAAACAGAGACTCCACTCTTGGAGGGCACACACAAAGTAGTGTGCGCATCGGGACCCAGGGGAAGGAGCAGTGACCCCAGGGGAGACTGAACCAGACCTACCTGCTAGTGTTGGAGGGTCTCCTGCAGAGGCGGGGAGGGGGATGAATTGGGAGATTGGGATTGACATATATACACTAATATGTATAAAATGGATAAATAGTAAGAACCTGCTGTATAAAAAAAATAAAATAAAATTCAAAAAAAAAGGAATGACCTGCTAATTAAAATTCAAACGTCTCACTCAACTTGTCTTTAGTTGCTTGAAGTTCATTTTTGAGTGCACATAGTCTTCGTGCTTTACAGAGGGACTGTTATTCAATTGTAGGTCTTTTGCCCTGCTCCTGCCAGCTATATCATGAACCCACAAAATGCTACTTCATTGCATACATGCTTTTCTGTTGTCTGCTATGAAAAGTCTTCTGTAACATGCCCACTGCAGCCTCAGGAAGCATATTTATAGACCTCCTTGTCTTCAGGTATTTAAAAGATATATTTCAGGATACATGCAGCCTGGAAGACTCTCTAACTTTAGGTTCTTTCTCAGTTTATTTGTGTTTAGTGTGTTTGCTGGATTTCCTCCTCTCTCACACACTGCTTCCATGCAACTGTTGGGTGGAATTAAGAGTGTGCCTCTTTCAGCCTTGCTGAGGGTTTGCTGGGAACAATTTCATGCCCACTTATGTTTCCTCCACTTATACCAGTTAATCTTTTCACTCATAAACCAGTCAGACAGCAAACACAAGAATTCAGATGACAGCAAACAATGAGAAAAAAACTTTTTTTCCATTAAAAAAAAAAAAGAATCGGTGAATTCAGTTAGGACTACAATTGAGTACTTGAGCCATCCCAATAACTTGAAAGCACTTTTTCACAACTTTGACCATTTTCAAGCTCCTTTTGAACTGTTTTCTAGGCACAGTATTGGATGTATGTTTACTCCCCACCAGGCGATTATAGCTCATCAAGAATTCAAGGTGCTTCCCTGGTGGCGCAGTGGTTGAGAATCCGCCTGCCAATGCAGGGGACACAGGTTCGCACCCTGGTCCAGGAAGATCCTACATGCCGCGGAGCAGCTAAGCCCGTGTGCCACAACTACTGAGCCTGTGCTCTAGAGCCCACGAGCCACAACTACTGAGCCCACGTGCCACAACTACTGAAGCCCGCGTGCCTAGAGCCTGTGCTCCACAACAAGAGAAGCTACCGCAATGAGAAGCCCGCGCACCGCAACAAAGAGTAGCCCCCGCTTGCTGCAACTAGAGAAAGCCCATGTGCAGCAGCAAAGACCCAACGCAGCCAAAAATAAATAAATGAATAAATTTAAAAAAAAAATTAAAAAAAAATTACCAATGACATCCAGAAATTCTAGTCATCAATATGAATATGTTTCACATTCTTCAATAAGAAATATAAAGAAAGTAGCAGGAACTTCTTTTGAATTTAGAAAAGTTTTATTTCCTCTGTTATGTAAAACAAGACCTGATCATAAAATCTAAATCTTACCCAGGCCATTCAACTGTTTGCTTAGAAGACAATGGTGAATAAATATTTGTCTCATGTTCAGAAATGCTGGATTTGATGCTCTAGTCACATGGGAATAGTTGTTTTTATTCTTTTATTTTTCCCTTTATCAGTGTGAATAATTACTTGTTAATTTTTCTGTTTTCTCCTTCTCCTTTAAGGCAGAACCCACTTATACTAGTAACATACTTTGTGGTGGTGTTTTTTCTCCCTAAGCTTTTGATGCAAATACACCAAAGGGACAAGAGTCCTGAGTGAGGTTTGCTGACAACGAAGTCAATGACAAAGCAAATGTTTCTGGTGTCACACACACTATGGTTTGTGAGTCATTATGGCTTCCCAAATTTGTATTTTGGTTGATCCAGTCTAGACAGCTTGACTGTCTCACTCACTGACAGAGCTAGCCATGGTTTATGTGGCTCCTAGAGTATTTGCCTGCCTTCTTTATGCTCTCTGAAATCTTACTCTAATATGTTCATTTCTTCCTTTAAGGACTTTTAGCTTCATTGCTCTGAGTAGGAGTGATACCGTTAGTATTTCTAGTCTTTTCTTCAGGTCATCTATGATAGTAGGAAAGCATACCACACAAGTCTTTAAAGGAGACCTTGGGTGTGGGAGGTGATGCTTAATGGGAAGATTGGATGCCACTAAAGTGGATTTTGATTTCTTCATTATTTTGCCCAAATCAGATGATGATTGGAGTAAGAGACATATAAATGTTGTGTCTGATCTCTCTGATTTGTATATATAGAATACAAAGGAAAAACCTGACAAGGCAACACTATAAAGCAAGTCTCTAAGAAGAAGTCACTTGGTGAACATAAAAGATCAGAGGATTTAATCTTACCTGACAACCCAAAGAAGCAGAATAATTGAATCTCTCCCCTGCTTGGTTCATCCAATTTCCCTCTCTGCCTTCCATAATCTTCTCTTAGCCTTGACTTGGCCAATGGCTATTTTCTAAGGTGAGCACTAAAGAATTGAGTCTATAACACTAATTGCTCAAAAAGTTCACTAATACATTCTGACACATGTCTATTTAAAACTATATGTATTTACAAAAGCATGGAAAACATCCAATAGAGGTTAATGAGATGAGGTTTTTAAAGTGTGTTACATTCTCTGGAAGAAAGATGTCTGGTGAAAGCTCCACATGGTTTACTTCTTTGACTTCACCTTCTTTTCATTTTAACTTGCTCCCGCCTGATAAATATCAGCAATTCCCTACTCATGCCTTCAGTTTTACCGCTCTGTTGGGACACTTGCAAAGCAGCTGTGTAATGGACCAAAGTCAGGGAGAAACTAATGTTCACCTGATAGCTTTTTTTATGTTGAAGGTACCCCCGGGCTTCTATTTGTTTCCCTATCCATTGTGCAGGGTTAAAATAATAGGAGTCTACTTTCAAATGCTTAAATTATTCTAAGGATTGATTTCTATTCTGTTTGGGAGAAAATACTGGTGATTGTTGACAAGAGTTGAAATCTAACTGTGGCACAGTCCCTTTAACATTGTGTGTTTAGAAATCTTTGTTTTATTCATGCTCAAGTCCAAATACAGTTATCCAGACCAAAAATAAGGCAGAAACTGCTGGTATTTGTGCTTTGAGAGAGACTGTGAAAGCTCATCCCTGACTCATTATCCTTCCTCTCCCAATTGTCAGGTTGTCTGAAGTCCCACCATGATTTGTTCCTTTGGTTCCTTTTTGGCTAACTGGTTTTCAAGAGTTTCCAGTTAAAATGCAACTGCTTTTGGGAGGATTAGATATTAAGTTTTTAATATTAGATACCTTACCAAGGCCTTGAGAGGTTGAGACCTAACCTTGTCATGTGAGACTGAGGGTGAACAGGAGAAGAGTGGTGGAAACAGAAGTTTGAAGGTGCCAGATTCATGTTTTAAAGGTGCCACTTTCAAGTTTTGACACCTCACAAAATTGTTGAGAGCTCATCCAGCTTTCAGTATCTTCACACAAACTAATATATTTACTGGTTCAAAAATAATCCATATGTGAATTCTTTGATTAATTCATTTATTTCAGTTTGATTTAATTCTCTAAATATTTGTTAGGTTTATTCTATGTGCCAATGAGCATGCTGAGTTCTAAGAAGATAAGATAAGGGAGACAGGTATCCTGCCCACAAGAAAATCACACATAGAAGAGACAGACATTCAAAAAACCTAATATTAACTTATAAGGCAGACCAAAGTAAATGCCAAATAGAGATAGTGACAGCAAGCTATGGAGAGGGGGAAAAAGCTGTTTATTCTTTGGCAGATCAGAAAGACACTCACAGAAGTGATGGCATTTGATTTCAGCTCTGATTGATTAGTAGTTAGAGAATGAGGGGAAATATATTCCAGGCTGAGGCAACAACATGGAGGTAAGAACTGTAGGTTTAAAAGTCTGCAGTCTCTTGAGAATGATCTTTTATCTGGTATGGCTTCAGTTTTGGGTATATAGAAAGATGTAGTGGAAGAGATCATTCATTCAATCAACAATTGTTGGTTGTTTTTACCCATAAAATGATACAGTATACGTAACAAGTAAGTTACAAAGCAGTAGACACACACACACACACACACACACACACACACACACACACACACACACACACACAGGACAATCTTCTTTCCTTACAACTTTCTATACCACAGCAGATATTTCCCTTCATCTTTGGAGCTTCTGGAAGTAGAAAGGACAGAAAAATGAGTAGGTGGATAAGGGTGACCTAGAATGGGCTCACGACTGGGGCCCAGTGTGCTCCACAGAGAAAAGCATGGGAGGTAGCTGAATCAATGGCCTCAGAACTTCCCTACCCTCTCTGAGGGGAGTCTTAGAAAAGTTCCGGGGAGATGCACATCAAAGTATAGGTGTTACTAAGCCAAAACTGTCTCCAGTCAGTTAATACAAATATAACACTGCCCTACTATATTGGGCTCAATGCTGGGGACAGAATGGTAAATAGAGACTAGAGTCATGATAGGGAGAAGCATATGCAAACCAATAACAGTAGTGAGTAAGAGCAATAATTAAAACACAGGGTACTCTACCAGCTCAAAGAGTCTT
Organism: Balaenoptera acutorostrata; assembly: GCF_949987535.1. Taxonomy (NCBI): domain Eukaryota; kingdom Metazoa; phylum Chordata; class Mammalia; order Artiodactyla; family Balaenopteridae; genus Balaenoptera; species Balaenoptera acutorostrata. The sequence continues at coordinate 66,768,842 of NC_080069.1, read as the reverse complement.
TCCTTCTGCTTTCAGAGGCCAGGAAAATTTTCCTAGGAATGCTGATAGGCAAACTGAGTTTTGAAGGATGAATCAGGTTTTTTCACAGCCACGAAGAAGGGGAGGACATTGCATACACTCTTATCACAACACCGCATACCTGCAAAAACAGACATTGTATGGCTTATACAGTACAAGGAACTGCAAGTATTTCAGAACAGCTGAAGTGATAGAAAATAGAGAGGTGTGAAGACACAAATAAGGATAAGAGATAGGTAGTGGTCAAATCATGAAGGACTGTATATGACCAGCAAAGGAGTCTAAATTTTATTGTATAGGAAATGGGTTTCATTAGGTGGTTTTAAGTAGTCAGGCATTTGTGTGAGCCGGGTTAACTTTTAGAAAGCACTCACTAGCAGTCTTGCGGAGGATGGACTGAAGAAATCACTTTAAGGAGATAAGTATGAGTCTACCTGAACCAATGGAGTGTCAAAGGAAACTTTAAAAGGGTCAGATGCAAGAAACATTTGAGAGGTAGAATACATGGAACTGAGGACCAATCAGATGGTGGAGAAAGTTTGAAGAATAGAGAGCGGTTTAGAATAGCTAATCTTTTTAAACTTAAAAACATAGAAAACCAACTTCTAGATATACCTCTGAACTTATATTTTTCTAAGAGGGCTTGTGTGTGGTTCAGTTTTTTACTTCTCCACCTCATCTTGAATCTCACCTTCTAGTTTAGCATTTCTCTACTTCCTCCCAAAGAGGTAGAAAAAGTAAGTCCATCTCCACTGTATGCCAATTTGGGTAGTACCAGAGAAGTTTATTTTAAATGTATACAAACTCAGTATATGTCGGTTAGCGTCCCTGAGGAAAGCAGCAAGAAAATTCAGTAGGTCAGTAGAGGGATTTTAAACCAAGGAACTAATTATACAGGTCTTGCATGACCAGAGCAAACATCAACAACAGCAGGAAATGACTGCTGCCCCTGTAAGGCTGAAGGAACAAGAAGAAAGTGTCTAGTCCACTTACTTGGAGAACTGTGATGGGGAGCTTCCCTGCAAAGGAATAGACGCCCCATCTGGTGCTGGCACGAGGAGGGACATTAAGCCACTGCTGACGAAGCCACCCAAAGCAAAGAGAGGGAGGAAGAAACATCCTGGATATTCCCTTTGTTTCAGCTTCTCATATCCTGCCAGGGCCTCCTTCTGAATCTGCTTGTTGAGAGGGAAGCTGGGAAATGTAGTTTCCAGGAATCAGGCTCCTGTATAAAGCTAAGAGGGAGAGGTCAAGGGATATATCTCAGAGCAAGTAGATAACTGGCACACACACAGATGTGTTCATTTACCAGTCAATATAGAAATATAGTTCACACATGAAAACAGACTTATAGATTATATGAGCTCAGATAGAGAAGATATATTCTTTTTCTCCAGATACTGTCAGATATTGCCAGGCAAGTGTAAATATTTTATTCATATTTCTTAGTATTTATCTGCTACATAAATTCAGAAGAGGAACAGAGTTTCAAAATTTTATATAATTCTTGTGAATCAGTTAGTAGTTATCTCACTTTCTCCATAATATAATCCAATATTTACTCACGCCTTTTGATCTAAATTGTTGCATGGACTCATTCCCTGTATTATGTAAGTGCTGATGGACTAATATTCTCTCTTTCTTTACTTATACCCCTGAGTACCCAGCACAGGGCTCTGCACATGGGGGTATTGAATAAATACTGTTCTCTAATGAATTCATAGAAGTAGAGCTTGCAAGGTGACAGTTTATTTTATTTCTTGTTTCCACTTACTTTTCTTTCCACCGCAATTCTCAGTAACCTTAGAAATGTATTCAGTGTGAAGAGTTTTAACTCTAGGTTAATTTGTGGCAAGATGAATGTTTTTCCTTCATCAAGCTACATTTACTTTAAAGTCCATAAAATAGTTTTATTCATGTTGCTGTTAATTGCAGAACTCTTGGTAATCTGCCAAGGATAATGACGTTTGCCACTTTTGATCAGTGCTCTGCTATAGAACAACTTGTTCAGACCCTTGCTGAGAAAAGAAAAAACTTATTAAACAGATTACACCTCATTCACCGTATGTCGAATACCAAACTGAGCTGAGATCAGAGAGTGTGATAATGTCATGATTCATCTTTTATCTCAGAAATAAAGAAACACTCAAATACATCATGACTGGGAAGTTCTTCCTTACCCATGTATTTTTTTCTCAACGTTCTAGCAGCTCATCTTAAACCAACCATGAACTTAACTGAATATTTCCTATGCCTTTTTCTTCCATTTGAACTTAAGGGTAATAGCTAAATCCAGAGTCACAGATTCATAAAGGACTCAGGAAGATAACTTAGAGGAGTGAAGCAGGCTGTGGCAAACAGAACAACACATGCCCTTTCTAAAGAAAGCAACTGCTTCTCAGTATCATTCCACACTTATGCAACAAATTACACCTGCTGTATACCAGACCCTGTTCTAAGTACTGGGAATATAGCAGTGAACAGACAAAACTCCATGCCTTATTGGGTTTTATCTTTTAGTAGTAAGAGACAGATAACAAACAAATAAGTGAATACATAATAAGCTAAATGATGACAAGTGCTGAGGAATTGAGCAAAGTAGGGTAAAGGTATATCAGATGCTGGGGAAGGGAAATTTGCAGTTAGGGTAGAAAGTGAATTACCTGTAGCCATCAAGGATATTTGAAAGGGAAGGATAAATCTTTCAGGCAGAGAGAATACTAAGTTCAAAGGGCCCTAAAGCAGTTATTCTCAGGTTTTTCTGGACATTGGAAACACCTGTGCATCTTAAAAAATCACTGATACCTGGTTCCTACTCCCAGACCTTCTGATTTAATTAGCTTGAGGTCCAACCTGAGCCTCAGGGGTTTCGAAATCTCCCCAGGTAACTCCAATATGCAGCAAAGTGTGGGAACCCCTGCTCTAAGGCATCAGCCAATTATTTCACATAGAATTACAAGATTACAGTGAACTTTTAAAGAATGGTCAGCAATCCAGTTTGGTTTTTTTTAACTTTAAATATAGGTCTTTTCATTTTTTTCTTTATAAATCTTACAAGCCAGTGAAACTACCTCTGAACCAAATTTAGCCTGTGGGCTACTAGTTTTCAATTTCTGACTTGACAGAGTGAATCCATAGATTGCCCAAAAGATAAGAATATTCCCTGTATGTCAGGGTGCAACACAAAAATATGACAGCTTTAAAAGGGACAGGTGTGTGTGTGGAGGAAGGCCCAGCCTATACCCACCACAGCCCTGAATTAACAGTGGAGCACCGCCACTTGACCTTGCCCCAGGGCTGTGCCTCTGCCCTCTGCTATCTCTGCCCCATCTTCTCAACTCAGTTTGACTTGGGTCTCAAGCAGGCATTTGTTTTGGCTGTTTGACTTTATGTGTCTTTGGTGTCACTGACAAAATTGGCCCCACTGGACTCAGTTGCATAATTGGTAGCATCTACCATTTATACCCTACCTGAAAAAACTCAGATTGCAAAAGAGCAACGTGCAGTAGAACGTCATTTAAAATAATATGTTCATATAGATATCTTAATAGATAGATACAACAGTCTGAAAAGATATACCGAATGTTATATTTATCTCTGAAAGGCAGAATATGAGTGGTTGAACTTCATTGCTGTCAATACCGTGACTTTTTAAATGAGCTTACGTTACTTTTAGAATCCAGAACATTTTCGCATATTTGGCACTCCTAGATAGAAAGGAATTGTGTCTTAGTCATTTTATGTAGATCTAGATACATCTAGAGAGAAAGAGAGAGAGAGAGAGAGAGGGAAACCTGACACTTGACTCATTGTAGGTGCCAGATAAATAAATGTAAAGTGAATTAAAAGAATTAAGAGGCATAAGTTTTAAGCACAAACTTTTTATTTGTATTTAAGTGCATTTTAAGCACAAGCATGTGCCAGGGTTCAGTGAAAATTTTCTTGTTTTTAACTATGTTCAAAGCAAGCCACTCTCCCAGACACAAAAATGGGGGAAGGGATAAAAGAGGGTGTGTGTGGTAGAGATGGACCAGGGCATGGACATTCTCAGTGGTTTCTCCACTTTTTTTCCCAAAATTCAAGTTTGCACCACTGCCCTTTGTCCTGGTGGACTGCCCACCACCACGTACTTTAGCTTATTCTAAACTATAGCTCTGACAATGAGATATCATTGAAAAATATAAACATGGTCTATTTTTGCATAATTTAAAGATGTGTTACTTTTTAAAATGTTAATTTATTACTTATATCCTGTCTATTTGGGAAGTGGGAATTTAGGCAGCAGATTTACATTTTGTGATAAACATTGGCTATAAGATATGGCATTGCCTTTTAACCATATCAACATTACCTGGATAGAAAAGAAGTTGTAGACAAGAGGTGTGATGATTGTTCAGTACAGAGTCCCAGATTGTTAGAGCCAGGGATGTCCTTAGGATTTTCCTTGCCCAGTGATTCACAAACTTTATCTTAGCAGTGGGACCATTTTCTTTTTCCACCAGGAGAAATCTGACTGCAGTGTCACTGCATAAAACATATAAATGCAGCATGGCTTTAAAGTAGAGGCCTGAGACTTCTTGTTTCTTGAGGTAACCTGAAGGACTGTCTTAGAACCCTAGGATTCCTCCGAGCAGTTTTAATAACTGCTGAGCTAGTCTAAGGTTCACATTCTACAGATACTAAAACTGAGCCCCAGAAAGGCTGTGACTTATATTATACTGTCAAGTTAATGTGCAGAAAAACCACCTCTTGAACGTTTAATAGTGATGATGAGTGGATTCTTAATGACCTTATCCAGTTTGTGGATTAGTCTTGCCATCTGTTTCATCTATTCTTCTCTAAGGCTGTCTGCCCTGTGGCTATTTCACACTCATTAATAGCTCCATCAGTGGTCTAGTAAAGGGAAAAGAAGATGGAAAACTCAAATCCCTTATTAGATCTTATCTAGAAGAGGAAAGATTGAAACTAATGAACATGGCAGGATTGTGTGTCAGCTCTGGTTGGGTCAGGAATGCTGTCAACCCTGTTTCTGGTCTGTTTCAGTACTTCTTTCTGCAGGCATGTGTTTCCCCTCATCCCAATGTTAGCCAGACTTCCCTCCTGACCAAATATGAAACTTAGGAAAGTTTCCTGCCCAAAGCAAAGACTAAGTTCAATATCAAACTCAGTATTACTTAGGTTGAGACTGAATGATAACTGGCACCAGACTCCATCTTGGTTCTCTCTCCTCTGATTTATGAATTTTGATGGTTTCAGTATCCTGCTCTCCAGCTGCTCTTTCTGAATTTTGATACAATTGTTTTCTCTGTTTCAGTTTTTTTAGGAGGTTGGTTTTGGCCTCCTGTCACAACTTGGTCTCCATCATCAGCTTCCAGGCTCAGCTTTCTGGGACTGACCTGTTTTACCCTGAGGGAATGGCCTCAGGGTTCCTGGCTTGGCTCCCTAACCCCAGAGCATGACTACCCATTGCCCCTGCTATGAGCCCAGTGAGAATTTAGTGGTGCCTCATCTTTGCAGAGTTCCTACTTTGCTGCTACTGAATTAGGACCAGTGGTCCTAGCTTAGAGCTGCAGGCTTAGAAATGAAACCAGCAGCCCTACCCACCTAACATCAGCTTTGTGAGTTGAAAATGGCAATCTCAAGGTGAGTAGGCTACACTACCTACTAAAGACTACCACTGCTTTAAATGTAAGTCTACATCAGGACACAAACTGGAAAGGGAAGAGACACTTAATGAAACTGAGTATCAGCTGTGTACAAAACATTCTGCTAGACACTTTTCCATATGCATATTCCTTGAGTCAACTCATTCCTTCCTTCACTTAAATTCATATGTTTACACACATATATACATTCAGATATATAATTCATATTATATATATTAAATGTATATAGTTCATATATATATATATGAATTAGTTTGAATATACCTTTAGCTGCTCTGCTGTAACAGAGACAAATAACCTTGGCTTAAATGAGAAGTTTTCCTCTTTCAAAAATTAGGCCTCAAAATTGTACACATTTCCTGTTATTGCCAGTTATTAACTGGGATACTTGTGTGATCCTCTCTCCTGGAAGACCCTGAGAAGTAGTATTGTTTTACTGACACTGAACTTTTCACAGTACACCATAGTCTGCTGCCATATATAAAGAGTCATTTAATTTGTCTTACCCCAAATAGCTCTCTCTCACTCAAGCATAGCCAATACATTTCTTCTTTTCCTTTGGTAGATTGTATGCTCTTTGAAAGTGGGAATTGTGTCTTCTATAATTTACCTCAAAAGGTCTTTGGATGTGTAGATGGTGGCTATTAGCTATTTGCTGTTACCACAAATGACGGAACAAAGGAGAAGTAGCTTCAAGGGAAAGTAAATTATCAGATAAGTTGGTCAGACATTGAAGATGTTTATTGGGGAAACTCACTGAATCTTCTTCCTTGAAAATATTTTAAATAGAGTATAAAACTATGTGTCCAGACTGGTTTGGAAGTAGTTATAAAGACTGGGTATAAGTGCCTACATTTTGAAGTAAATGATTTTCTATAATTTGAATTAGTTCAACTGTGCTATTTACCCCTCCATTAGCCAAGAACACATAATGCTGTTTACAAAACGTCATTGCACTTTTCTGAGCTTAGACCTCTTCATTCTCTATTCTCTTGGGGTGAACTGATGAGAGTCCTCCATCATGATCCACACACATTATACCATTTTTATGAACTCATTCATTTGGTTAACACATATTGAAGGCTTACTATACCCAGGCATAGGTATTAACTGCAGAACTGTGAAGAGAGGAGAATTATCCTCGATGGTGAGACTGGTGACTGGTGGACACTGGTGACATAAACAGCCCCTCTACCTGCCAAAGCTAAATGAGCCACACAGCCTGTGAAGTTCAAGCAAATGAATCCCATACGTTTTTTTTTTTTACCTGAGAAAATCTCAAATTCCCTATATTCCCACACCCTAGTGGCTTTAGGAGTTGGAGGCTAAGAAGTGTTATTGAGATACTGTTATATTAAAAACCCAACTCTGAATGCCTATCCTATATTTTTCTTATACTCATCTACATGTCTGAGTGCCCAGATTCTTCCCTTCAGTGGGGGTTTTCTGGTTAGAGTCTGATTCCCCAAAGTCATAATAAAATGCATGTTTTGTCTCCTTTCCTCCATCTTATCAACCAGGGAAGAGTGGCAGTGCAGTGGGACAGATACTCAGAAGCATGAGGGGCTTGGTCTTTATGCACATTCTCAAAGATAAGTGCAGGCCCTCATGTCCTGTCTCCTTGACTTAACGTACCTTCACCTGAAGGGGGAGTGGAGAGCAACATCACCACTAAGGATCCTAAGACATTTCTTTTTTTTTTTTTTTTAATTTTATTTTTTTTCCACACACACACACTGTATTTTATTTTTACAAGAGATAAATAGACTGACACCAAGCATTGTACATGGATGACCACAACAAAAGCAACAGTGATTGCAATTACCAAACATGAAACACACTCATACTATGCTAAGACATTTCTAAGTCTCCAGTTTTATGATCGATTCCATTTTTAACACCTATGTGCCGAGAACTAAACCAAATGCCTCTTAAACCTACCTTTAATCTTTACAACCACCATAGAAAGCATTCTCTTTATCCTTCGGAGGAAAAACTGAGATTCAGAGAATCAAATCTTATTAGTTAGAGTGGGCTATCTGCTAACATATAAAGACCTAGAAACTAAAGAAAGAAGTTGGCGCTTGTTCTGTTACTTTGCCAGGAGACACAATAATTCCACAGAGAGCCAGCTTTTGGCATTCAGCAGCATCTAAAGTATCAGTAAAACATCAGTATCAGCATCTAAAGTATCAGGGTAAAACAACCTGCAGGTGGGGAACTCCTGACTGTGCTTTCTTGAAAAAAAATCTGTGTACTCTTCTGAAAGACCTGTGGTCTCCAACCATATCACTTCTGTAATTCCTCAAGTGCCCAGGAAGCCCTGAGGATGTTCATGAAGGAATACAACTCTAGCTAGAAGACCCCAGCTAGGGAAATGGCTAACCCATCAGAAAAGAAGCTAAGTCAGTCATGGCAATAGACCAAAAGCAATGAGCCACACAGCATAGAAGGTAGAAAAGAAATGTGTTTAAGACGATTATAAGGACCCACTCTGGGGATTTCCCGGGTGGTCCAGTGGTTAAGACTCTGTGCTCCCAGTGCAGGGGGCCCGGGTTCAACCCCTGGTCAGGGAACTAGATTCCATATGCTGCAATTAAGACCCAGCGCAGCCAAATAAATAAATATTAAAAAAAAAAAAAGGACCCACTCAAATTTTTCATCCAGAAACATTAAGACAGTCTTGGGAGACATAGTGGGATTTCAAGGGAAAAATATTTGACTCTTGTGGGATATCATGCTCGACTTGTTGTTTTCTTTCTATGTAAGTTTCACGTTAAATTCTCGTATGTTTATTAGTGGGTATCAGTTCAATATATTGTCTGGAGGCAAAAGTTCTTCAGGTTTGGGAAAGAGCATGGAACAAAAGAAATGAGTCATATCTGTAAAATAACCAGAGCCCCAGGTGTAATGGGCCTCATAGCTACCAGTGTTGCAAGTATATAAATACCATAGGAGCATCTAAAACAAATTTATAAGAATTAATTTCCAGAAGTATGTAGTGTGGGAGAGTAAGACCTCTGAAACACTCTTCTTATTTTATGTTTATAAAGTCCAACTGCCTCTTAAGTCAATATGATAAGATTTATTTACAGGGAAAACTCTCAATTGGTAATTTTATGGTATCTTTTTTTTTTCTCTCTAAAATTATTTTTGTATTTGTCTATATCTGTATAGGAAATACATCTCTGTTTCTCTTTTCCGATGCCTTTATCCATTTTGTGCTATTATGTTGCTTTGAGGATCAGAGTGGCATCTTATTTCCTAACACCTGGTAGTTGTGTTGCCCTCAGCATCCAACTATGCAGATGGAGACGAGCCCGCAATAACCCCAGCTACACAGAGTATGTGGCTGTCTTCCCGGCAAGGAGTGCCCAAACTTTTCCCCAAAATGGTTCAGTTTGTCTTTAATTAAAACTTAAAGCATGAGCTTCTTGGCTCTGGCAAGGGCTCTCAAATGAGAACCTGCCTCACACAGATTTGTCTCCCTGCAATCTGCCTCACAGCAGGCCCCTTAGATGGCTGCCATTGGCTTCTGGGATGAGAGAAAGCTTGCAAGCTCACAGAGCCGCAAAGAAAGGCAGTTAATGGCCAGAAGTACCTGCAGCTCCTCTCAGTTCATTAACTAAAGCTAACTTGGGAATCATTATAGGAGGGAGACTAATTTGGCAGCTGTCAGCATGGAGGACATAGATACCACGATGACTGCAGGCCACGTGGACCCAAGGCCCCACACCCATCAGCTATTCTTTTTCTCTCCCACACCTCAAAGGTCAGCCACAGCTCATGAATAAAGTTTCTCCTTGTCTTTACCCACACTTACCTTTTGTTCCAAAGTAGACCTGCATTCTGATCTAAAACTCTCATAGGATCTTTAAGAACGTTAACAAGCCAACTAGCCTGTTAACTAACAATTATTTATTATTCCCACACTCTGTCAAAAATTGTTAGGAGAAAAAAAATTTCAAATGATACAAGTGAACTTATGTATACAAAACAGAAATAGACCCACAGACATAAAAACAAACTTATGGTTACCAAAGGGGAAAGGGTGGGGGAATAATTAGGAGTTTGGGATTAACATATACACATTACTATATATAAAATAGATAACCAAGAAGGACCTACTGTATAGCACAGGGAACTATACTCAATATTTTGCAAAAACCTATAAGGGAAAAGAATCTGAAAGAGAATAAAAATATATATATATATAACTGAATCACTTTGCTGTACACCTGAAACTAACACAATGTAAATCAACTATAGCTCAATAAAAAAAATTTTTTTAAGTATTTAGGGGTATAAAAGAAGTAAAAGATATTATTTTTATCCACAAAGAGCTTTCAACCTAGTTGTTGAAGTAAGCACATAATGGATAAGTTAGCATTATACTCAAAAGTATGAAATTTATATCTATGAATTTTTTTAAATGATATGTGAAATTACATGGGGAAGTTCAATAAAATTTTGGAATATTGTGTGATGCACAGAGTAAACTAAGAACAAGAACAGTTCAAGAAAGGAAATATACTCAAATGGTCTTATTACTATTTTGTCCTCTTTCAGATTAACTAAAAAGAGTTCCCTTGATTAAAATATTTGATGCATGTACAAGAAGTAGACATTTACATTACAAATGTGTCCTGAATTCTTTCACTAATTTATTTAATTCGTATCAGTTGTTCCCAGCTTATCAGTAGAAGAGCATAAGAGATTCTCAGATATTGTAGAATCTGTAATTCCATATACCTACATAATAATGTTTGCAGGCAGAATAAGCACCTTATTATTGAAACATATTCAGTGATGTTGCTATAATTAATGAATTGTAACTCATTAAGGAGTGTTATTGAACCCGTAATAGCTCTTTGTAATTTTTTTTCTGTCATGGGACTATTTTTACAACTGCTATATATGAAGTGTTAGATTTTACCCAAATTCTGACTTTTGGAAATTCATTGATAATTTTCTTAAAGCTTTACCTCCTCAAGTACAGAATTCTATTCTGAACAGTTCCAACTTGTAAGTTTCAGGTAGTTAGTGCTGAGAAATATTTTCTTTTTTTTTCTTTTTTAATTTTTTTATTGAAGTATAGTTGATTTACAATGTGAATGTATAGAAATATTTTCTTTTTTAAGTTAATTGGCTCATTAGGTGGCTATGTGGAGCCATTTTGATAGCAGGAAAAAATTTACTCTTTCATGAAAATCTCTGTTCTCACTGGTGAGGCTTTCTCACTGCTCAGAAGGATACCATCATCGATTGTGGCCTCTTAGTTGTTTTTAAGGTTTTTAAGCTTTTCAGCTTGTTAGAAACTATTAAGAAGTGCCTAATAATAACAGCTACCATATACATCTATATCATCTATCACCTACCATATTATCTAATTTAATCCTTTCTCAATCCTTTGATATTAATTACTTTTTATCTATACGTTATGGATGAGTCTTGGAATTAACTAATAATATCTGGCCAAGGCAGAATCTGAACACAGGTATAACTGACTCCAGAAACCACATAGTTTTCACTATACTAAAAGGTACCTTGAGACTGTTTGGGCCTGCAATCTAAACCCAGTATGTCTCTGCTATTCATATAGGGATGGAAAATGCATAGATTTATGCAAAAGAGGAAAAATGTATTATTGTATTCAGGACCTATATCAGGCATGATTCTTTCTCCTATCTTCCTAGCCAAGACTTTGTTTCCTGCATTTATTCTTTCATTTCTAGAGCACATCTATGTGCCGGGCATGGGAATACAATGAGGAGGAGCAGCAGGCATTTCCTGCCCTCGCCCTCGTGTGACTTGGACACGAATGGAAGTCAGTGAAAAGGCAGTTCTGATATAGGTGTGATAACGGCTAATTTGAGATAAGCTCAGGCTACAGTACAAGGAAGAAGAACCTAACCCAGCCTGGGGAAGAGGTGGGAGTCAGTCATTAAGAAATGAGTAGGTCCACATATTTTTACCTTTTAGAAAAGTCCTGGGAGTGGCTGAGGAAGTTAAAGCATCCAATTGAGTCTTTTCATTGAAATAAAAAAGAACTATTCCACATAATCTATGCTTTTTTCTTTTACCACCATCAAAGCAGTCTTAAATTAAAGCATATTAGGGCACCTTTTGTGGCGCTCTAATACTTTGGATATATTTGCAGAGGTCTCTAACCTGCGGCATGCACGGTGATGGCCGCAAACATTCTGCTTCTTATTACAATCTCCAGTCCACACTCACAGCCAGCATCACCGTCCAGGCCCCAGTATCTCCTGCCCAAGCCATGACAAAAGCCCCTGAACTGGTTTTCTTGTCATCTGACTTTTACTTTTCCAGTGCACTTTATGTCCAGTAGAGTCATCTTCCAAAAAACACATTTCTTTGTGTTGCTTTTCTATTTAACAGGCTGACTCTTATCCAGAATAAAAGTCCAAACTCCTTATTAACATGGTCCTCAGGGCCCTTCACAATCTGGTCCCAAAACACCAGTTCAAGTTTGATGACCCAGTACTTCCTACCATATGTCCTATGCTCTGGCCTCTCATTGCTCTTTGATCACAGCTTCCTTCCTCTCTATCTGACCAACACACTCTCCCTTCAAGGCTTCTTCTCTGACTTCCGCAGAGCCAAGGTGGTCACATTTTTCTTTATGTCACCATGGGTCCTGGTGCTACCTTTATAATAGGACGTATATCTCTTTGTTACAACCACATGACTCCACGTCTGTCTTCACTGCTAGGCTGTGAGTTCCTACAGGGTGGAAAATAAATATTGTCCACATTGTCCGTAATTGTGACCTAAGTGCCTAGCACAGCACCAGTCTTATAGGTGATACCTTATAAATATTTGTCATTTATTCATGAGTCAGTATTTACTGAGCAATTTCTATGAAACCTTCTGTTATGCCTAGTCTGTTACATGTATTATTTCTGTTTTTCCTTAAAACCTATCCCATGATTAGGCACTACAAATATTCCTCATTTTACAGATCAGGAAACTGAGGCTTAGATTTGGTAAATAATTTGCCCAAAGTTAAACTGAAGGAAAGTGGCAGATATGAACTGGTCTCTTAAAAACTACAGTAAATTGTTGGATGAATGAATGAATGAATGAATTGGAAAAGGCAGCATGTTGCTGTTGATTAACTCTCTGATAAAACTAGAAATTGTGATAAGCCTGCTCTCTTAAATGTGTTGTTAGGTCTCCTCTCATAATAAACTTCTAAAATAATTTAGGTAGGGCTTTAAAGTATGTCTGTCTTGTCTCTGGGGAAGTAGCAATGTCTGGGATTTATTGTTAGGCCTAAGTAGGGATAAATGATTCACACCTTGGAAATTAAAAAAAAAAATGTATATATCAACATAAAGTTGTAATCTGAGCAAGCACTTGAGAGTTCATTGCAGACAAGTAATGAGTAAGACGTTTAAGGAGAGAAATAACATGCAGAATGTAATTTAGAGAATGGCTAGCTAGACAGAGAACATTTAATAATCATAGGTTTTTAAAGGGAGCAATGTCCTTAGAGATCCGAAAGTATGACTATAGGGTACAAACCAAGAGCCAAGAGTTAGAATCCTGTAGTCTTCTTGCTGTGTGACTGGTCAATTTTTCACTTTCTCCAGGCTCCTCTTTCCTCAGAGGCAAAATCAAATTCAATGAAATTCAACAGGTCTTTATAGACTGGAAATCAGGTCCAAGAAGTTGGCTCACCTGGTCTTGAAGTCTTTCTCACTTCTCACAACCAGTGACTCTGAACTTCTCACTTCACTTCTTAGATGAGGACCTGGAGTCCCAAGAGTGAGGTGTTTTGCCAAGGTTACATGACTAAATAATAACAGAAGACAGGTCATTATTACGAACTGTCATTTTATACCACGAATGTACTGTGGGCTAACTGCCCTCCCCCGCCACACACACACACACCCACCCCCCCCCACACACACACACATATATTGAGTGTAAATCTGTAGGGATTCATCACCCATTATCCTCAACAATGTCCGGAATCATCTCTGCATAATTTAAGAAATGTGGAATATTTGGTAAAATTTCAAGAAGAACCTTAGGAAATGAGAAAATGGTGTCATAATATTACCCACTAAAACAATGAAAGTTCCATTTTTCTTCAAGAGAAAAAAAGCCAGAAATAACTCAAGTTGAATTCCAGTCTGTTGCATACTAGCTACGTGGCCTTTTCCTCTGTGAGTATCAATTTCCTCATGTCTACAATGAGACGAGATGTTTTGGCTCTCAAATAAGACAGTGTATGTGAAAGTCCTCTGTAAACATTTAAAGCACTACAAAAATATCCACTGCTATTAACTGAAGGTACTTTGCTGAGAGAGGTTGTTATAGTTCTCCATCTTTTCCCAAGACAGAGAAATTGCATTAAGTAGAAGAATTTCATCTTGACTAAAGAAAAAAATCACCCTTCTGATAATAAGAGCTATTACATTTGGAGGGATGGGAGGGGCGTACAATAAAGGTATGTTAAAGCAATATGTTGTCAGAGAATTTTAAGACAAAATGTATAGTATAGTTTTTTCTTTGAAGCAGGAAGAAGGAATAGATAATCTCTGATAAGGAATATCCGATAGCAACAAAATCCATGTGTGATATTCTATGACTGTGTTTCATCAATTTCTTGTGTTTGAAATGAGAAAGAGAAAGAAAGTTTGGTAAATACTAGGTTCAAATACTTTATAACTGCCAGGAGTCATTGTATAGGATGGGGTGGTCACATGTATTTTTTCTTTTCCATTTTTGGAAGATTTTTCATGTGGTCAGGAAAATAGTTTGATCTTTCCTGCACACCTGGGTTCTCTGGTTGTAGGCAAGGACCTTCCAAGCAGGTTATTCTGAAATGGGAAAAGAAACAACCGAGAAAGCCGAGATGGCTCTGCTCCTGATAGCAAGCACACTTAGAGTGTGTTTTAAAACTATATCGCCTTTATTTTCTCCTAAGAGCAATTTGGGGAATGGCGAGTTGACATTTGCAAGAGGTTAAAAGAAAAAGAAAATTGTTACCCTGCTGTGAATTTGTTCATGTGCCTGTTTTATGTTTCCAAATAACAGCCTGTGGGTTTATTCAATATAATTGTGAACTGTATTTATAAAAGGTTAAGAGAGAGAATTTTCTTAATTTAAAAAGCATGTGAAGGACCCAAGACATGGGCAGCATTTTTAAGTGCAAACTCTGCTCTTTCAGCACTTCAGATTGGTCCATTATATATAAACTGTTTCACCAAGCCATACACAATATGTACGTTTTGTATATGTTAATGGCATTAAGATAAAGTGGAAGAGCAGGACAGTTCCATTCGGTCAACTTTTCTTTGCAAGAGGACTCTGAGACCACCCAGCATTGTGGATTGTCATTTGCCAAAGAACGATTGAGATCTGTCTGCTTATTATCAGGAGAGATTATTCATCTTTGAGGGCTCAGTAGCTGAGTAGTAGTCACAGCATTGGCACCTGGAAGATGGTCAATAAATTTCTCTTGAATTGAAATGAATTGAATAAAATTATGGCTTTGGTCACCCACATGGAAAAATGTGGAAAGCCAGCTCTGTCTCTTAAAGTTTGGCTCGTATTTAATAACGAAGGAGCTTGAGCAGTCTCCCTGGTTCAAAGCACAGTCATTGCCAAGGTAGACTCTCTGCCTATTCACGTATTAACTGCTTAACTTTGGTAAGTTACCACACCCTCAGGTTCCTCATTGGTAAGATAGAAATTGTTAGAATACTTACCTGATTGAGTTGTTGTGAGGATTAAATGAGATAACTCATGCAAAGCTCTTAGAAGAGTGTCTACCCCATAGCAAGTGCACAATAAATTGTGGCTGTAAGTATTACTCCTAGATAATGTCTTAGCTAAATAATCCCAAGTGTGAATGTGAATAAACATAAATATAAACAAGTATATAATGCTTATGTGGCAAGCATGGTTCTTTCCACAACAGAAATAGAGGTGACAAGACAAGTAATAAATAGAATATGCCATGAAGAAAAGCAAAGAGGGAGATGTAGTAGAGACTGGCTGGAATGGGGAGTTGGGGTGTGGGAACTGGGATTGGGGTGCATTGAAGACCCTCTGAGGGGTGACATTTGAGCAGAGAAGAGGAGAGACTCCAAGCAGCAGTGGGATCCAGGGGATAAGCCTTCCACGGAGAGAGAATAGCAAGTGGAAAGGCCTTGCATTTTTCAGGGAATAGAAAGATTAACGTTGTAATGCGGGATTTTTCAACCTCAGCATCATTGACGTCTTGGGCTGGATTCTTTGTTGTGAGGGCTGTCCCATCCCATCCATGGTAGGATGTTCAGCATCATCCCTGGCCTCTACCCAACACATGCCAGGAGCACCCACTCCCCTCAAATTGTGACAACAAAAGACATCTCCAGATGTTACCACATGTCCCCCTGAAGGGCAAAATTGTCCTTCTCCAATCCCTGTGGAGAACCTGTGGGCTAGTGAATGAAGAGTAGTTTTATATGGAATAAAAAGTTATAGGAGAGATCTTGGTAGTTCTTTGTAACTAACACTTCTGAGGCTTTATTGACTAATCATTTGACCTCACCATCCACCTCCTGGCCAGAATATAATGACTGAACATGCAAAATATTGAAGCTGCAACTTCCTAGGCCTCCAACTTTAAGGGTCAGTTTCAATTCTACTAAGCCCCAAGGCTTGTGTTTTTATTTGTCTACTCAGAATGTGAAGCAATATTATGTAGCTTTTGTTTCATCATGTGAAATATGTAATATTGAACTATAATCCTAATAGGATAATAAGTTTTTAGAATGAAAGTGTTTTCTTAAACTAATAAAAGTTAACACATGATGTATCTCCTTAAGTAAGCATTGTATTCATTTTACCTGAAAATTAATTGAAAATAGCTAACTCTTTTGTGTGGTCAATGGTGAAAGGTTTGCCTGCAGCTTAGATTTGGCATATTTATCTAAAGTGCATAGATGTGAGTTAGGTTACTAGGGTGGGAGAGAGCTAGTAACAAAGCATACCAATAGTAAACCTCCTGAAATGCTTTCCAGTCTTCATACAATATTAGCAAATAATTTATTCTTTAGAGTATATGTGAGTTACAACTCCTGACACCACACAGTTGAGAGGTGTTTTTATTTGCTACAAAATTAATAGTTCAACAAGACATCTCTGATGCTGCCATTTTTATGAGAATAACCAAAAAGAAACTAGGTTCAGAATGGGTATAATCTTAATCAAGATCAACTCTAAAGTGACCCCAATGATTTTAGATTTCTCTTCATCTTTAAACCATTATTTCTTATTTGGACATGGCAACAAATATGCTAGAAATGGCTTTCTTGGAGTATTTATGTTCTGGGCAGAAAATGCTCTCATATTTTCTAGATATAGAGGGAAGTAGAAAAAGACCCTGGAAGCTAGTCTTAAGGAACACAGTTAGGGAGTTTGGTGATGAGTTTTCTTGTTTCTTTCCCAAGCTGTACGATTTTGCATATCTAAAATTATTTATCTGTAAAATTTTCTTGGATTAGAATTAGCAGCTGGTTTTAATCCCATTGTGAGGTGGTAGAATACTCAAGAATCCAGGATATGATAGAACTAAGTCAAGACTCTGGAGACCTCTTTCTTTAAGTCATAGTTAGAAACCTGTCCAGTTTACTCAGATTCTTCCCTCTAGGACATGCTAATATCTCAGATGCTATGACTTATACTGGGTCACTCAGAAGTCATTCAACAGATAATTTCTTCTTGGCACACGTATCAGGTATTTGCAATTTTTACCCATCATCATTCAACCCATGTGCTTCAGAATAATAGCTAAAAATAATCCTTTACTAACAATGTCTTTTACCTTTGGGAATCGATTTCTTCAGAAGTGGAAATTTCAAGAGAGGAAGAATAATTGAACCCAAGAATAGACTGCCATGGGAATCTCTCCATTCCCAGAGACCATAAAGAAAAGAATATGAAACCATCTGCCGGATGGGCTAGACACAGCCCTCTCTGGGCTGGGTGGTCTCTTGGGCTCCCTTTCAGCTCTAGGCATCTATGATTTTTTGTAGAAGAAAAATGAATGCCACAGATTTTTTTTTTTTTAGTACTGTGAATCTATGTCTTTCTTTTAAAAATCTTTATGGTTTTGTGAAATTACAAAGTTAACACATGCTTATTTTAAAAGAATAGAACAGTTCATGGTTGGATGAGGGCCCTCTTCTGGATCCCTGACTCCTCATTGTATCCTCACATGGTGGAAAGGGTTAGGGAGCTCTGTGGGATCTCTTTTATAAGAGCCCTAATCCCATTCATGAGGGCTTCACCCTCATGACCTAATCACCTCCCAAAGGCCCCACCTTCGAAATCCATCATACTGAGCATTAGGATTCCAACATATATATTTGGGGTGGGGTGGGGGGAGGCACAAACGTGCAGCCCATAGCAGACCATCATAAGGAACAATGTAGCCATTATAAATCTGCA
Organism: Balaenoptera acutorostrata; assembly: GCF_949987535.1. Classification (NCBI taxonomy): domain Eukaryota; kingdom Metazoa; phylum Chordata; class Mammalia; order Artiodactyla; family Balaenopteridae; genus Balaenoptera; species Balaenoptera acutorostrata. The sequence continues at coordinate 66,750,684 of NC_080069.1, read as the reverse complement.
AACTTATTAAAATGTCTTATCAAGTTAGTTTTTCTTTCTCTTTCATTCACTATAGATGTTTATGTCAGAGCAAATCTGACCTTCTTTTCTGTGAATCAAGTGGGTAGGTAACTTTCCTGCGCAGTAGATCCAGTATTTTGAAAGACAACTATATTTGCGCATTAAGATGCAAGTGATTTGCTCCAGAGCCAGAAATGTACCACTAGCATCAGGACAAGGGACAGTGTCATTATCATGCCTGTGTGGTGATTGGATAGAGGCCAGTATTGATCATCTTCTAGAACAGCCTAGGAGTTCCTTAAAAAACAACTGAACAGCAATGAGTAGTGCCCTCACATTTGCATTTTCTGTTTCATGTTTCTAATGCTCAAAATACAATTTACTTAAATAATATTTCTTAGAGTCTCAATGGCATCCATAGCAACATCCATTTACTTTTCTTATTATCAGAGTTACTTTGTTCTCTTTCTCTCTGCTCATCCTCATCTTACCTATGAACTAAAAACTCCTTTCTCTTTTCTCAAGTTGGATGCCATCTAAGTTTCACCTGACAATTGCCAGAACAAGAAGATAAAAACACAAGAGAAAGAAACATTTATCAGTGAAACAAACCAACTAGTGATACATTAAAAAAAAAAAAATCTTTTTACAACTTGGCCAGCCTACTTTAGCACAAGAATTACCCTGAGGCACTCTCAGCTGTAGCATCAATTAGGCCCTGAAAATATGTCAGATGTCCTTGTAACCTCTTATCTGGGTGTGCAGTCTGGTGTACCTAGCCTTTGAAGTATACTGCAGTGATGACTAGCTCAATACCTTAGGCTTTTATACAATGGACAGAAAAAGACTATATGCAGTTAATTTCCCTTTATATCAGACATTCATTTAAGTGCACTGAATATAAAGCAATTGCTCCTGTTCACTGCAGTCTCATTTTTAAATAGTTGGCAAATGGAAACATCAACGCGAAAGAAGACAGAATTTTTATGTGAGAGCTGATAGCTTGGGGTTTTTTTGTTTTGTTTTGTGTCAACATTTGATCTCAACTGCTGATTGATTTTCAATGGTGAGCTCATTAAAATCAAGATTGCAATTGTTATTTCAGGTTGCTGGGGGAGCAGGGGCTGAGGTCAACTGTATCATGTTCTTTCATACCTCACAGCCCAGGATGTAGAGAAGCCTGTGACTCCCTTCTCTTCCTTGCATGCTCCCCGCTCTATCATTTCACTCCTCAAATTGCTTGACCTTTGAGGTGTTTGGCCACCTTTCACTAAGGTAAAATAAGGATGAAAATAGTTGGTTTAAGAAATAAGGAGTCCCATACATTTATTCATCAGGATCTTGTCAGGAGACAGAAACCACACCAGTTATTTCAATGGAGAGGATTTAATGTAAAGAATCATTAATTAGAATTGAATAGACAAAAATGGAATAATATGGTTTCATGAGAGTGGAATTGCAGGAAGCAGCTACCACTCCCTAGAGGTGGAGGCACAAAGAGGAGAGTTTGGAATCATGAAAACTTAGAAGCTTAGAGGATCAGCCCCATGTAGCTGAGACTCACATCTACTCTAAGTGGTGCTGCTTAGCTGGTGGTAGAGAGTCTGAGCTCGCAGGAGGGATCCTACAGAGTTGGGACTCAAATCTCTGAGCCAGATGTGTGGCTGGCTGCTGTTGATGTCTCTGAGGGGCATAATAAGACTGGCTTGTGCGTATTAGAAACACTGCCATGATCAACAGCTTCTACTGGAATTCACAGAAAGCAAACAGGAAAGTGCAAGTCCCTTCTTTCTTCTCCTACCTGTAAGTGTCCATCCACATTCTTTATTGATGAACTGTAACAGGGACCCAGCTGGCAAAGGAGAAACATGACTTTCAGAGTTTCAGTCCTAGTATCACCAAAGCAGGGGAGAGAGGGGTGGATTTGAAGCTGAGGGACAATAGCTTAATTCCAGCCAAAATATGTTATCACTATATGGAATCACATTTTCTTTCTTAGTCTTTTTTGTTCTTACAAAAACCAATAAACTTTCCTTCCATCCTTTTCCTTCCATCAGTGTAAACTTCACTGCTTACATTCTCAGCCTTCGCATTTTGCTGTCTTTTCAAAGCTTTGTAAAGTGATTGGTTGTAGGGTAAAGTTTGCTTTATTCCTCTGGCTACAGAAAAGAAAAAAAAAATTTAGGGTGCTTGCATCACTTAGTGGTGTAGCCAACTGACTAATTATCTCATAAAAATCTAGCATTATGTTGATGGTAAAACATATGGGAATGTGGGGAACATTTTAGCCCCTTCGGATCCAGGCTTAAGATAGGATTCTCAGACTCAACTTTCCATCTTTTGCTGGCCCCAGGCACAGTCTTCTCCTTATGCCCCCAACCTTACCCCTCATTGCTATGTTGATATTTGCAGTTGCCTTTAGGGTAATCTCACCTGTTTTTGCACAAGCTTGAAAAGATTACTACTACCTTTATTTAACCTCACTTTTTTAGTCACTTAGAGGTTATTCTTATTTAGCTCTAGCAATTCATTAAAAATCCTACTTTGTCCAAATCTAGTATAGTTTTGTAATGGAAGGACCATCAGAGTATTTAATCTATACACTACTGCCTGGAGGTGATAACTTTTGATAGATGGGCTTTTCGTGTATTCTCATGCTATAAGTGACATTATTTTTGAGGAGTAAATAATTGGTGTATCTCTGCCATCTGGCCTTTCATAGGGAAGCACAGCCTCAACACTATAAAGTGAATTATCCATGGCTTAAAAAAAAGGCAGTAGGGGCTTCCCTGGTGGCGCAGTGGTTGAGAATCTGCCTGCTAATGCAGGGGACACGGGTTCGAGCCCTGGTCTGGGAAGATCCCACATGCCACGGAGCAGCTGGGCCCGTGAGCCACAATTGCTGAGCCTGCGCGTCTGGAGCCTGTGCCCCGCGACGGGAGGGGCCGCGATAGAGAAAGGCCCGCGCACCGCGATGAAGAGCGGTCCCCGCACCGCGATGAAGAGTGGCCCCCGCTTGCCGCAACTGGAGAAAGCCCTCGCACGAACCGAAGACCCAACACAGCCAAAAATAAATAAATAAATAAATAAAATCAAGTAAAAAAACTTTAAAAAAAAAACAAAAAAAAAACAAAAAAACAAAAAACACATTCTGATAAAGAACTTATCTACAGAGTTTAAAAAAAAAAAAAAAAAAAAAAAAAAGGCAGTGGTTTCTATTCATCAATATATTCTAGCAAAGACTCAGACTTCAAGGACTACTTAATCTTCACTCTTCTCTATTTCTGCTGATCAATCTCTTGCCTTTATCTAGTAGGGCAGGAAATCTTTCAGTAATTGTAGCATTTCATGTACTTGTAAAACATTTTAGAAACTGAGTAGCTCTAAGAAGGCTTATAGCTCTTCCTTTGTTTTTGCAGTAGTCCCATCTTACATTTCTGTGATGAATGTCTAAAGCAATAATGAAAGAATATAACACTAAGTTCCTGGCTCATATTTCTCTCCCTCTCTCTAGCCTCACTTAGATATCATCATGGATACCTTATATTATTTTCTAGGGACTGCTCACAATGATTCATCATGAAAATGTACTGTCATGCCTAGAATCTAAGCATCTTGTCCTGGAATCTGTACCAGGAAATATATGCTAGTGACAGAAATACCAAGCTAACTATGCTTAATGTTGGTGGGTGAGAGATATTACCAACACATTTTGATAAGCTTGGGCAAGAGCAAGCTTTACAAATTTCATCCCTTTAACAAAGATCCTAGGGCACTGAATGATTGTAGTCCCCAGCATAAGTGATATGTAAGAGACTTAATCACAAAACACTTTCAATGGCTACTGATTACATGATTACTTTTTGAATTGTCTTCCCAATCCATGAGCCATTCTCTCTTTCCTGAGAACTAAGTCACCACCAACACCACCACTTATCTACTAACAGGGTCCTGGAAGCCATGTTTGCCCTATAGGACCTTGACTGCAAAGAATTGGCCCATGGTTGATTACCTGATCAAATCGGAGCCAGTCAAAGTCTCTTTTTGGGAACTGGAATTGGGAGACAAAAGGATTAGACATTGAAAGCTTAATAAAGTTAAAAGCAGAGATGTAGAAACGAAGTCCATAAAATGCTACTACCATAGTCCAGAGTTGCCCGAGTCCCCGGCCTTCGGGAAGACCTGATTATTTTTCTTTTTCTTAGACAACACAAGATAAATAGTGTGATGGCCATAAAGGTGTGCCACCTACATCCCCCTTCAGGAAAGGGCTTGCCCCCCTGACTTCTGAGAATGTTGTCAGTGCCTTCAGGATTTGCCTTGGCTGCAGAGAGCGGCCTCACCCAAAGTTTGCCCTTTCCAGGATGGCCCATATCCCTTTCTGATCACAGTGAGTGGATAATTTCTCTTTCTAACATATCTGCTTTCATTCCCCCCCCCAACCCCAGCCACACACACACACACACACACACACACACACACACACTTTGCTAGAATACCTAAGACATGTCCTGTGTGCCAAATTCCACCTCAGTATCTCCTTCTGGAGAACCCAACCTGTAATACTCAGTAGATGACCAACAATTTCCTGTTTATTCTTAAACTAAATTGAGTTGGTTCTGTTGCTTGCAACCAAGAGTGTTAATGAAGACATTCAGTATTGATGCGGTGGGCAACACAGATGATCAGCAGGGATGTGTAAGAACTTTGAGAACACCTGGAGTGTTTGGATGCTGAATGTTTAAAAAATTTTCCCTTTGAACAGGAAATGATTTCTAGGTTCAATTGAAGTGGTACAATCCAGTTGGAATTACATTGGCTCTTCTTTATAACCCCTCACTCTTTGGAGAACACTTTCAAAAAGAATGATAACTATTTTGTTTAGCTTTATAAACCTTCCATTTAACACAGTTACTAGAATTTAGAAAATGCTCAGTATTTCCTGAATAAACAAATAAAATCATGCTACCATTTCATTTAGTCAGACTGTTTTAACAGAAGAGGGTCAACCACACTGATTTTTAGTGATCACATTTTGTACCAACTATTTCATGATTCACATCCCGTTGTTGCCTCTTACTCCTATTCCTTTCTGCTCTGCTCCTTTCTGTTGACCCACGTGTTCACGGTTACTCTCCTCTCTTATCTCTCTTCTGTCACACCTAGAATCTTTGTTACAAGGTAAACACACCCTCCATAACCTCAGTCTTCTTCCTGAATACTCCTTTGCATCTCCCCTCAGGATATCACTGCCCCTCGCAGCTCTCCGCCCCTTACTCTGACTGTTCAGACAGAGGCATCTCTTATATGTAACAAAGATATTCATGTTGATTGGTATCATGTGATCTTTATTAATCACAAAATTAATGTCATATCATGTCAGACTCACCAAGGTGACAGACTTAGAACGTTTCTGGTATTTGTAATTCTAGCTTTGCATCCAAGAGAATGCTCAGCTCTGGATGAAGTAGGTATCACTATTGGGAAGAACATCCATTCCAATGATCCAAAGATGATTTCAACAATGGTGTATCAGTCAGGGGAATTTGAAAAGGAAAACAGAAGCAACTCTTCGTATTCCAAGTATGAGGGTTTTAACAAAGGAGGTTAGTCTTATCAGTTATTGAGAAACACAGAGGAATAAAGGACAGGGAGTACCAGAGAGCCTCTTGGTCCTGAAGCGGACGATTCTCAACAGCTTACTTATAAGCCACTGCAGATCTTAAGAATTTCTGGGACATTTTTTATGTAGTCTACAAGAGTAAAATGGATGGTTTTGCAGGATTAGCTGGAAATTTGCTTTAATCCCATAAATCTGCCTGCAGCATACTGGCCTCTCTTTTTCTAACACCTTCCAGCTCTTCTGCAAGTGTTCTTATGGGCTGACTGGAACCTGGAACAATAAGGGGAAGGGGATTCTAGGAAATGTAGTTCCCAGCTTCTGCACTGCAATGCAGCAGTGAATTCCAAGGAGCCAGCAGTGACATCAAATTGCCAAGGGAGTACTCAGCACATTTCCCACTGGGCCTTAGGAAAACTGAACACATTCACAAACTAAAAGAGGCATCAACTTAGCCATAGTTTGCCCAGGCCAAAAGTTCATGTTTCATTCCTTTCTTTAACCAGGTTACATAGAAGAAATGGGTTTGGGGTTCCAGAGTGTAAAACCCACTCCAACAAACATCATGTTGCCAGAATTAAGCAATTAATTTAGGCAATGTGAGACTTGATAAAAAGCAATTTTTTACTCCTAAAATATCCCCATTCCCTTTTTGGAATGTTATATAGCATGTGCCACTCCTCAATCTTTCTACTATTTCTGAATTGCACTAAAACATTAATTAAATGAATGCAGCAATCAATCCTGGCGGGGTTTTCCCTTGCAATAGAGCAGAAGTTAATTTATTTCTACTTAATTACCTCATTTCAGCCTTGCCATGTTTATTAATAATGAATATCTGTTCCTTTTATAATGGCATTGATCACCAATTTCCACTGCCACTGAGGAGATTTGACATGACAAATGTCCAGGGCTGGAGGTTCAGAGTTATTGTTTAACTTGATATACTTACAGCATAATCAATATTTTAGGCAATCCATAGTACAAAAGTATCAAACAAGTTAGAGATACAGTATAAGAGCAGAATTTTCATTCCCTCTTTCGGCTTGTTTTGTTGAACCCTGAAATCCAACTTAACTTTCATGAACTTGGAAAACTAATACATTTACATTCATTGTGTGACTTTCCCTCCCCCGTTCCTTCTCTAGGTCCTGTTTCATGCAATGAATGTCACCAAGACTAACTGACCCATTTTCAGGTTAGGAGAAATAACCTCAATTGACGTTTCTAGCCATCTTTTTAACGATCTTAAATGGTTAGAAACAGGTGAGATGAAAGACATTTACTGCTTGCTGTGAGTGAGTGGTGTAAACGGTATTGATCTGTTATGAAGGGTTTACAGTAGAGAAACATTCAGGGCACTCTTTAAAGTGTGAATACCTATTTGATTTATTTTTTACCTATATTCAAACATTTGTAATACTATTTTACTCTTTTGTTTGGCTTTTTCCCTTCTCCTCCTTTTTATATTTTGCCACAAGCCATACCCAGCCAGATCTGGCCTATGAAGTTGTTTGGGTTTCATTTTTAAAGGCTAAAATGATAAAAATAAAAAATAAAAGGAAAAAGAAAGGCTAGTGGACATGCATCTAAATTTATAGTTGTCATAAGAAATAAAACTTCACAACTCATGCCAAGAAGCAAGGCCAAGGAAGAACTCCTCTTCAGGGAGCTCTCTTACCACCTCCCCTCTACCCCATTATAAAGTAAAAATGTCCTTCTCTAATCTGGTTTATCTCGAAATACTCAGAAAAACAGCACATAGGTCACACAGATGTAGGTGTTCATTCTCTCTGTTTGATAAAAGCTTTAATTGGCCAAGAGAGAAAACTAGGGTAGGGATCTCTCAGGAAATGAGAGCGTGAATAAGGACCAATAGGACAGAAAATATAGTCAAGTTGGCAGATCTGAGAAGGCATGAGGTAAAAGAAGACTCTTTTCCTTCTATTCTGTCAGATCAACAGGAGCTGAGGCAGAATTCAAATGCCACATTCCCATTTAGATAAAGATGAAGAAAAAAAAAAGAACTACAATGGCCAATATTTTAAGAGAAAACTCTCATAACAGCATCTAATGAATTTCAGAAACTAAGACTACTTTTGTAGATAAATAATTTCTGAAGTAACATAAGGGATATTGTATCTTGTTGTAAAACATAAAAAATGCAGAGATAAATATCACTTTCTAATTCCCACTCCTCTTACTAGAGGTAACCTCTGTTAATCATTCCACGTATAACCCTTTAGTTCTGTTTTAAATGGTATCATTTTATGTATCCTTGTGATTTGCTCTTTTTACTTAGAATGTCTTGAAGCTTTTTCCATGATAGTACATATATCATTCCTCTAAAGAATTACACAGCCATAGTTATGTGCGTATCAGTTTCAGGCTTCCTTTGTGATTAATGTCTAGTCTATTTTCCACATATTCTTGCCATTAAAAATAATTATTCAAGTAACATTTTGGGATATAGTTTTCTGTGCGTATATGAGAGTGTTTCTATGTGAGAGATTCTTAGAAATGGAACACCTGAGTAAATGTTTTATGTATTTTCAATTTTGGAAGATGGTGGCAAATTCCTTCAAGTGGGTTTTTAAATTCTGTGTTAGCAGAAAAATATATCCCAGTGCTGTTCCCACCATTCTCACAAACACAGGATAGAGTCAAATTAAAAAATTTTTTTGCCCATGTGAATGACAAAAAAATTGATTGGTATTGTAATTTGTATTTCCCAATGAGGGAAATATAATTTTAATATATCTTGGAGATTTTAAAATATGCTTTTAAAATATGCTTAATGAGATTTAATTTTAAAATGTTTATTAGTCACATACATATCTCTTTCAAGAATTTCTTAGTTATAGACTTAGCACATTTTTCTGTTTTGTTGGATGTGAATTTCCTAAATTAAAAGAACATATTTTCCAAATAATTTTATGAATATTCCATTATTTCTCTGCTGATTTGAACTGCTACTTTCATCATGAACTGTTTCTGACTACTCATTTGTTCATCAATCTGTTGTCTATTTTCTAGTTAACTACTGTAAGTATTTAAGAATTCTGTTGAATTTTTAAATGTTAATTTTGCATGCAGACACCACTTAAATGAATTCTCATTATTTTTCAGATGATTCTCTTGGATTTTCTAAGTAGAAAATGACAGGCTAGTTTCTTTTTTTTGCAATATTTATACCTCTATTATTTTATCTTATTGCATTGATGAAGGCTTCCAGCTACATTCAATAGTAGAGATAATGATGTCTTTGCCTTTTTCCTCCTTTCTGTGGAAATGGTTCTGTTATTAGCTCATTGAGTAAGGTGTTTGTGAGTTTCTAGCACTTAATCTGGTCAAGGACTTTTTTTTTTTGTGATTCCTAGAAGGATGTTGTTTGATAACTATCTGAAATGCATGTTGACTATTACTTGATGCTTTTCAACATGTACTGAGATCATTACATAAATATTTTTTAAAAGGTTCATTTTGTGATTTACATGAAAAAAACCTCCCTAATCCTGACACATTCTAGCAATTTTTTGACAATTCATAACTTGGTAATAATTTATTATTCTTTTATTATAATGTTATATTCAATTTGCTAATACTTATTTAGAAATTTTGAATGTATGTTTGTAATTCAGAGTGACTTATAGTTTGTATGTATGCCTGTGTGTGCAAATGTTTATATATTTTTGGTATGAGGACTATGCTGACATCTTAAAATTATTCATGAAAATTTCCTTCTTTTCACATCTTTTCACAAATGGTGTTTCACGAATCAGATTATCATATCATCTCTTTGTGCACTTGTTAACAATACAAATTCCCTGGCATTTTCCCTGAAGCTTGCAATTTAGTAAATCTTAGATAAAACCCCGGAATAAGTGTTTTAACAAAGTCTCTAAAGATTCTTATTAGGAATTCCCTGGCGGTCCAGTGGTTAGAACTCTGTGCTTCCACTGCAGAGGGCCCGGGTTCAATCCCTGGTTGGGGAACTAAGATCTCACAAGCCATACGGCGTGGCCAATAATAATAATAATAATGATTCTTATTAGTTGACAAATTTTGGAAATATTTAAAGTTTGGCAATTTTCATCTATAATTTCAGCCAGATAGATTGAAAATTTATATTTAGATCTTCTCTCACCCCAAACTCCAGTAATATGGCCTTGCTGAAAAAGAGTTAAAGCAGCAACCCATAAGGACAAAGAGAAAGGAAAAGAAGACATAGCAACACAATTTTGTAGCTATAAAACAAGATAGTGTGTGAGTGATAATTAATTTATCAGTCCTAGGAAGCTAAATCCTAAGGCAACAAAGGGGAAGGCAGAGAAGCAAATTATATCACAGAAATCCTCAAAGGCCCAGGAATAGGCAACAAATCAGTTGTGGAAGAGAGAGACAGAGATGGGGTTATCATAACTAAATCTCCTCCTTAATGTTCTCACATTCCTGTCTCTAACAAAAGAGACAGGAGGGCAAAATCCTTAGGATGATGGTGCAGGGAAATCTCAAGAAGACAGCTGTGCTTATGATTTAGCAGGTGTAAATCATAAACAGTCCATATTGGAGTAGGTCAGAAAGCTCCCAATGAGGCATCATTAGGAATATCAAAGTAATAGAAAATATGTTTCAGTGTATTGAGAGGAGGTTTACACAAATAGTAGAGAGTTTGGAGTTCCTTGAATGATAAGTACATAGAAAGCAAACAAAAAACCAAATACTAACTGCAGGAAATACTAACTGTTGATCAGAAAAAAAATTAATGATAAATGACCATATGACTCAGCTCTTAAAAGAGAATAACATGATCATAATAATATAAACATGAAATATTGAAGTAATCGAATTGCAAAATTTCCTTTGCAAGGAGAAAGGCAAATGCAAGAAATTAAGAGATGATACCTAAACTCGAGAATCAAGAAGCTGCAGTGTCAGCATGACATTTAGGAATATGAAAGCAAATACCATATTATTGACTGATCATATGATTGAATTACCAATTGAATAATTGAATGTTTTAATCTGCAGAAGCAGGAAGAGATGACAGTAGGTCAGGGCACTGCTTTTAAAAAAACTATTTGTTTTATAAAGAAGAAGATGTAGAATTATTTGTATTTAAATTATGTAAGTGTAAAAAATCAATAGAAATAAAAGCTAAAGTTGAAAAATTAAACTTTTTTAAAAATTCTGGTCTAATAGACACTCTAGGAATGTACATTTTACAGCAAGAGAGAAAGAAGAGGAGGAAGTTGAGAAATATAGTAAGAGTTAACCTAGCTCTGTACAAGATTGCCAAAGCAATCTTGAGAAAGGAGAACAGAGGTGGAGGAATCACACTTCCTGCTTTCAAACTATATTAGAAAGCTATGGTAATGAAAACAGTATAGTATTGGCATAAAAACAGACATATAGAATAATGGAACAGGATCAAGGATCAGGAATAAACCCATGCATATGTAGTCAATAAATTTTAAACAAAGGAGACAAGAATATACAAAGAGGAAAGGATAGTCTCTTCAATAAATGGTGCTGGGTCACATGCAAAAGAATGGAACTAGAGTCCTACCTTACATCATACACAAAAATCAATTCAGCTTGAATCTTGAACATCAGACTTGAAACCATAAATTCCTAGAAGAAAACCTAGTGGGGGAAAGCTCCTTGACATTGGTCTTAATGATTATGCTTTGGGTTTTGATACTCAAATACCCAAAGCAAAGGCAACAGAAGCAAAATAAATAAGAGAGCCTACATCAAATTAAAAAGCTTCTGCTCAGCAAACAATCAAAAGTATAAAATGGTAACCTAATTTGCAAATTAGCCATATGATAAGGGGTTAATATCCAAAATGTATAAGGAACTCATACAACTCAATAGCAAATAAATAAATAAATAAATGGATAGGTAGGTAGATAACCCAATTAAAAAATGGGCAAAGGACCTGAATAAACATTTTACCAAAGAAGACACACAAAAGGCCTAAAAAGGTACTCAACATCACTAGTTATCAGGAGATTGCAAATCAAAGCCACAATGACTTATTTCACTTAGTATAACATAGAAGACCCTCCCCCCCCCAAGCACAATAAGATGTCACCTCACACCTGTTAGGATGACTATTCTCAAAAAAGACAAGAGATCACAAATGCTGAGGAGGATGTGGAGAAAATGGAACCCTTTGACACTGTTGGTGGGAATGTAAATACCCATTATGAAAAACAGTATGGAGGTTCCAGAGGAAATTAAAAATAGATTTACCCCTTTGAAGATTGTAAATAAATAAATTTTTTAAATATAGAGTTACTATATGACCCAGCAATTCCATTTTTTTGGTATATATTCAAAGGAAACAAAACCATTATCTAAAAAAGATATGTGTACTCCCATGTTCATTGCAACATCATTCACAATAGCCAAGTTATAGAACCAATCTAAGTGTTGTTGATGGATGAATAGATCAATAAATTGTTATATATACATATAAAATTCAGCCTTAAAAAAGAAAGAATTCCTGCCATTTGTAACTACATGGATGAATCTGGAGGGCACTAAGCTAAGTGAAATAAGCCTGACAGAAAAAGACAAATACTGCATACTGCATTGTATCACTTATATGTGCAATCTGAAAAAAAAAAAAAAAAAAAGAGAGTAAGAAAGTTGAACTCAATGAAACAGAGAGTAGAAAAGTGGTTGCCAGGGGATAGGGGGTGGGGGAAATAGGGAGAGATTGGTAAAAGGCTACAAACTTTCACATATTTCTGCTTTAATGTTTATTTTTCCTTCCTTCTGCTAACTTTGGGCTTAATTTATTTTTCTTGTTCCTTAAGGTATAAAGTTAAGTTGTTTGAGATCTTTCTATTTTCTTGATGTATGCCTTCATTGTTATGGACTTTCCTCTTAGAACTATTTTTTCTGCATCCTGTAAGTTGTAGTATGTTGTTTTTCCATTTTTGTTCATTCTAAGATACTTTTTAATTTCCTTATCCTTTCTTCTTTGATGCACTGGTTGTTCAGGAGTGTATTGTTTAATTTTCATGCATTTGTAAATTTTCTAGTTTTCTTTTTTTATTGATTTCTAGTTTCATACCATTGTGGTCCAAAAACATACTCTGTATGATTTAAGTCTTCTTAAATATGCTAAGACTTATTTTGTGGCCTGATATATAATCTATCTAGAAAATATTTAATGTGCACTTGAGATGAATGTGTATTCTGCTGTTACTGGATAGGGTGTTCTCTATATGTCTGTTAGGCTTATTTGCTCTATAATGTTGTTCAAATCCACTGTTTCCATCCTGATTTTCTGTCTGGATGATCTGTCCATTATTGAGAGTGAAACAATTGTAGCTTGGTACCAACTTTAATAGTTGATATTACAGATCCTAACTATTATTATATAGCTGTATACTTCTTTTAGTTCAATTAGTATTTGCTCAATATATTTAGGTGCTTTGATGTTTGGTGTATAAATATTTGATATAACTATCTTCTTGATGGATTGACCTCTTTAATCATTATATAATGACTTTCTTTTTCATTTTTTGTACCATTTTAAGTTTAAAGTCTTTTTCTGATATGAGTTTTAGCTATCCCAGCTTTTTGTTGTTGTTGTTACTGTTGCTTAAAATATCTTTTTCCATCCCTTCAATCTCAGTCTATGTGTGTTTTTAAAGCTAAAGTGACTCTCTGGTAGACAGCATACTATTTAATCTTTTTTTTTATACATTCAGCTATTCTATATCTTTTGACTAGAGAACTTTAACCATTTACATTTACAAAGTAAATGTAAAAGAAGCCAATCTGAAAAAGTTAAACACTGTATGTTTTTTACTGTATGACATCTGAAAAAGGCAAAAGACCAGTGTTTGGCAGGGGTTGGGCAAAGGGGAGGATGAATAGGTAGAGCACAGAGGATTTTTAGGTTAGTAAAAATACTCTGTATGAGATGATAATGATGAATACATGTCATTGTATATTTGTCCAAAGCCCTAGAATGTACAGCACCAAGAGTGAACTGTAATGTAAACTATGTACTTTGGATGATTATGATGTGTCAGTGTAGGTTCATTAATTGTAAAAAAATGTATATCACTCTGGTTGGGAATGTTGATAATAAAGGAGGCTACGCATGTGTGAAGGCAGGGTATACATGAGAAATCTCTGTACCTACCCATTAGTTTTGCTCTGAACCTTAAACCGCACTATAAAGTCAAAATTAAAAAAAAAAAATCGTAGGTGCTCTTTGTAGAATGGTTAGAAGACACAAATTATATAGAAAGTATAAAAACAAACTGTATAAAGAAATGACCATTACCATTATTTTAATGTGTTATCTTCCCCACTTTTTTTTTTAATGCTCCTTGTGGACTTTGAAGTAAGATATGCATGATTTGAATACTAACCCAAATACTACTCTCTGTGGATCTTGAGTGACTTGTTGAACTTCCCTGAGCCTCTTTTTCCTCCTCTGTAAAATGAAAATACTACTCAGCAATCTAAATTTTATCACACATGTTTATCATCAATTAAATCCCCAATTAGTTTAGGCCAACTCCTATTTGTGTTTAAAGACTCCACTTAAATGTAACTTACCCCAGGAAGCTGTATTTGAAAAGACTCAGTGACACACGTATGATCAATATATGAACAGACAGTGAAGCAACCAGAGCCCCTAACACGGTGCTTGACTCATGCCTGTGTTTGATACATGCAAATTACTACTATTATTATTATTTCAAGATTATATTGTATATACAGTTTTACGTCTTGCCTTATTTTTATTTAAATGCTCGAAAGTATTTCCCCATCTTATTATGAAGTGAAACAAATTAAAGAATTTTAAAAAGGAAAATGAAGTATAAATGGAGATTTTTTTCTCCATCTTTGAAACCTGGTTTCAGAATTTTAATATGGAGTCACTCTCTCAGTGTTTGAGAACATCATTCTTAGGCTTGGAGAACCTAGAAATAAAGAATCTCTAATCGGAAGGCATCATAGGTCTTCATTAGTCTAACTCACTCCCATTGAGAAATTCTTTGGATAGTGTTATTAACAAATGATCACTTGGGCCAGATGCGGCTGCTTCCAGTGACAGGGACCTCACTACTCGCTATTTTTGCTAGAGGAACTATGCTCTCTTCTGTACCTTTTGAAAGGACTACAGCTGTGTGTGATTCCAATGTAAACTGACAATAAAAGAGACGAATTACCATAACTGGCTGTTTCAGTTAGGAAGATTAAATAGCCTTTTATTGCAGATGTTTGCCAAGGAAAATGCTCCCCAGTGGAAGACTCTAAGCAGTTAAGATAGATTTGATGAGGGTTTTAATTGCTGTTATGTAAGTGGTAATGGAAAGGTTTTATTAAATGTCACACAAGAGTCAATCGATAGTTTAAAAGAGAAAAGCTTCTCTCTAATGTAGACCTCAGGCTTTTCCAACAGTCGTTTATCAGCAGGGGCAGTTCCATCAGCAACCACAAATATTTATCAAGTACCCAGTGTGCATATGGCAATATCATAAATGTGTCGGGGACTGTTGGGGATTAGAAAAAATAAGCCTATGCTGCAGAGGATCGAATGATTTGAAGCAAGCAAATAGCTACCATGGAAACCAAAATAAATATAGATATATGCATTTGTATAGACATGTATATGCATTCTACTAAAAAGTAATTCAATATACAACATCAAGAGTCAGAATAAGAGATATATTAAAATTGAATATTTATAAAAATAGCATTTTCTTTTCAAAATAGTTTACCACAAAGATTTTTGTTCCTTTATTTGTTTTCCTAGTATTATAATGGAAAAAGCATTTGGTTGGAAGACAGAACACTTGGGTTCTAGTCTATCACTACCTACCTATAACTGGGGCACTTCTTTAACTTCTCTGGGTCTGAGTGTTCATCTGTAAAATGCAGCTTTGGATAAAGTTCCGAGGACTTTTGCTAACTCTAAGATTTATTGATTCTATGAAGGACTAAGCAACCTCAGTATAGGCATATAATAATTTGTGTTTTAAAATTATTTTACACAATTTTTAGTACTCCATTCATTGCATAAAGTACATGCATACTAAGATGAGAATTCTGTTTCTCACAAAATGCATATATTTTAAAACTAAAATAGAAACTTGATCAGTAGATCATAGTTGGTATTTCCCAGATCCCCAAACTTCTGCAAGATTATCTAAAACAATTTTTATCAAATTCAGCATACTGTCAAGCTTGTCTCTTTCTATTGGTGTCACACTCTCCTAACTACTCAGTGAGCTATGTTGATAAGTAAAAAGCACATTTGCTTTTGAAAAAGAGCTGATCCTTCTTAAAATGGGTGATGGTAGAACATGAATCATTCTGTGCCATTTTGTAGTTTTGTGTGATCTATCACAACTGAATCAGAAACTTGACTTCTGTAAAGAAGTGGCTGACTTTGAGAGGTTATTGGATTTAGAGTGGGAACGCCTGCATTCAAGTCCCAACTCTACCATTCTTTTTTTTTTTTTTTCTACCATTCTTTAGCTCTGTGACCTTAAGAACATTGTTTCCCTCTCTGAGTCTCTTTACACAATTTAAAGGGCATGAGTCTTTGTATGGGGCTGGCCAAAAAGTTCGTTCGGGTTTTCCCATAACATCTTTTGGAAAACCCGAACGAACTTTTGGGCCAACCCAATATTGAAAGTGAGGTAATCTACAGATGTCTATACTACAAGTAATCATACCTTTGGAGGTTATTACTTTTGTGATTTTAGACAGACATTTCAGATTTTTTTCTAGGCTCAAAAGGATTTGTTGAGCTCTTATTCCATGCTAGGCATTATGCTAGTCAATTTCATTAAGAACCTTTAATCCGGAAGAGCTGCAACCAGATTAAAGATTGAACTGATATAAAATAATTTATGAGGATTTGGTGAAAGTGAAAGTGATGGTTAGTGGGTTACCACTTTTGAAGAGGAACCTGCTATAGCTTCCCACTTTCAGTATTTGCCATGGATAGCAGCTTTGGAAACGAAAAAATGCTGTGCATGGATTAACTCAGTTTAGTTGCTAGGAATACAGTAAAGTGTCACTGCATTTTCAACATTCTCTCTAGCCCCCAAGATCTAGCATGTACCTAAAAGCCACCTACCAGCAGCTACGTTTATACAGGTTAGAGGGCTGTGTTAGAGTAATTTTCAATGGAAAGGATGTCAGAACCAGCAGGAAATGCACAAAGTAAGTAAAGAATAGCCTGAAATGTGCTTCTGGATCAATTATTTAACAAACGCAGTTTACTTCCTCTTCAGAGTATAATAAACATGGTAATTCTTTTCTGAAAGATGACTATAAATGAAGGGAAAATTATGAATATGCCTACTATGTGCCAGGCACTTTATTAGAAACAAAGCAATTTATATACAGTATTTAATTCTGTCCCCTCAGCAATCCTAAGAAGTGGTTATTCCTAATGTCTCATTCACAGGTGAAGGAACTAAGGCTTAGGAAAATAAGTCACACAGCTGAAATAGTGGCATTTAAACCTACGTCTCCATTGTAATCCCAAACCCAAGACTATTTCTGGGCATGCTTTCAGGTTCCCAGTAGACGGATGACTTCTCATCTATCCACTGGCTCACTATCATTTTGGTTCTACTCTATGAGTAAGAAAGGAGTTCCTGTAAAGGGACTCTGGAATGTTCTCATCTCGAGTGTATTGCTTTCTGTAAACACACGTTTAGAATTTCATTGGAATTTGGCTTAAAGCTGGTTTCCTCTGTTAAAAAATTCCCCAAGAAGGACCAACAATCTGTTATCAGCCTCAGGATGTGTGGTACATTAGATCATTGTTCCCCTTTTCTTCATGTCCTCCCTGTAGAATTGTATATCCATACCCTTTGCCGTGTGACCTTGAAGTTCTTCCCTTTAAAAGTAGAGTTTCTTTCCATAAGCTTGATGTCAAGTTTGGCCATGAAACTTTCTTTGACCAATGGAATGTGGAAGAAGTGACAGTGTGCCAGTTCTAGGCGAAGACCATCAAAGGCATGGAATATTCCCATGTGTCCTGTTCTACTCCTACCTGTCACCACAAGGAGAACATGCCTGGGTTTCTGCTGGTCCAAAGAGGATGAGAGAAATGTGGAGCAGACCTGAACCCAAGCTGCAGCCTAAAGCAGAGCTGCCTGTAGACGCAGAATAAATGGTTTTTAATGGAAGCCACTGAGATTTGGGATGTAATATAGCATTATCATCACAATAGTTAAATAGTAATGTGAATGAATGAATTGGGTTCTGTTTAAGGGAAAGTTTTGGTAGGAAAGAGAGTAAAGAGAGCAGGATTCTGGCTGTCTTCTGGTAAAGGAAGTGGAGAAAAAGTCAGAGAAGATGATTAGTGTAGGAAAAAGCAGAAGAAGAAGGCCCCCAAAATGACAAAATGCATTATCAGGTCTTTGGAGACTGGTGGGTCAGAGAGCAGGGACCTATTGTGTGACTTGGTGCTTCCTTGAGACCTTTATGACAGAAGATGAACATCCTCTGGTATAAAGACAATTGGGAGTGACAGAGGCTTTGAAATATGTAGGCAAACTCTGGAACTGGTAACTCACACTTCATGTTCAGAGGCAAAAATAATTTAATAGATCAGAGAACCTCCACATTTAATCTCCTGCTCTCTAGCTAAAATTATGGTGCTGTTGGGTAAAGCAGGATGTCTGAAAATTATCTGTGGCAAGTTTTGTGTTTAAAGAGAAGGTTCCAAAAGAGGGGGAAATAGTGTGTTTTTTTCCTTCTGAAATGACTTTATTTCTGTAGTGCTCTAATAAGCATGCTTTCCTTGATGGGCTAATGGCTGCCTGCATTATGTGTGTTTGTTTCTCTACTGCTCTTCAGAGCTACAATAGCACTTCAGAGAATGGCTGTGACGTAACTGCCATTACACAGATGTTATTTGGTCAGACGCCACTCATCTCTCTGGCTCCTACACATCTGATCTCCATAACATCACACATTGTCGTTCAGGTGGGAAGAAGCAGAACTTCTGAAGCTCATTTCTTTTTCCAAAACCTGCTTCTTAAAAAAATGACAACAAGTGCTGCCTTCCTTGGGAAGAAAAAAACAAACTCTATGGAGAGAAACATATTCCATTTGCAGAGGACTGACTAAATTAATCTTCTGTTATCTACATGAAGAACTACCAGGCCACCATAAAATATGATAATGTTTATCTATATTTACTGATTTGAAAATATATACATTTCCAATTGATTAGTTTAAAAAGCTCATTGATAAACAGCATATGTAGTATGATTTTTATTATACAATAATGTGTGTGTATATATGGGTAGAAAAGAATATAAATTAATAATATTCAAAGCCAACAGCCTTAAAGGGGCCAAGATTCTATTAGTGGTTACACCTGAGTGATAGGATTTTATCAGATTTAAACTTGTATCTTATACTTTTTCTAATCTTCTTTTTGCAATGAGTACTGCTTTCTGTAATCAAAGAAATAAATATTTTATTTTCAAAAAATAACTGAAGGGCATGTCTGTAACTTTTTATGAAATTTCATAAGTATTTTACCTTACTCAAAATAATGTAAAGCTGCTCTTTCCTTTCATATATGACTAGAGTAGAGGTAAGTTTTTATAAATGGACTAGGATGATTTGTAGAGCTTTGGAAAGACCACTAGACACCTGCTACTTAAGCATGATAGACACTGTAAAATATGCTTTGTTGGGTTAAATTTAAATACCTTTCCTTGGAAAGGTGAAAATACAGTTAATCATTCATTCAACAAATATATATTCAACATCTAGAGCAAGGTACTGTTCTTTGTACTGGAGGAATAATAACACTCTATATTTGCTTTCTAATATTCATCCTATGCATTATCATTTATTGTCCTCATGGTATGAGGTGAACCAGGCCAAAGTATGATCACTTTTCCGATGAATGAACCAAGGCTCAGATAGTGAAATGACTTGTGTACATCGGCAGAGCACCACCTCTCTCCAGATTTAGCTGCCTTATCACTGGTCTCTCAGTCCAGTGTTCTTGGCACTCCAAACTTCATCAAAGCAATGGGAGTCTCTTTTATTTTTATATTATTTTCCTATCTAACTGTAGTTGCCTTTTGAACTCAGCTTTCCACTTAAGGGATGTTGCTGTCTGAACAACTGGGAACAGTCACCTGGAATTGGATTAGCTTTTCCGATGGATTACACTGGCAAAATCTGACTGGTCATTAATATTTTATGAATGAGTTTATAAGAGTGTCTTGACAGCAAGCTGAGAGCAGGTAGAGGAAGAGGGCAGAAAGCAGGACACCAGGATGGCAGATAGGAGCAGTAATCTCCTGGAAGCCAGTGGCAGCATGGGTGACTTGGATTCTGAAGTAACCACGTTTGTTGATTCTCCATCATCCAGTCCATCCCAGAGATTAGTGTAAACTGGTCCACGCAATCCGTTTCCCTTGCCCAGTAATTTGTTGAGGAAGTAACAAGCAACCCAATTCTGGCAAGTAAGACATGAGAGAAAAATCTACTTGGAGCCTCATCTATCCAGTAGACACAAAGAAGTTTCCCTAATTCTTCCTCTCAATGTTTCTGTGAAGGAAGGTAAAACATGGAACTGCTGCAGCCATTTTATGACCAAGAGAAACTAACTTGAGGTCATAGTTCATGGAAGGAAGTTGGTGATGGCCTGGATGAGCCACTGAATCAGTAAGCCTTGAACTCTGAGTTGTTGACAGCCTGTTATATGAGATAACTCATTTCCTCATAGCTGAAGCCCATCACACTTACGGTGTTCTGATATTTGCTGCTGAAACCTTCAAACTGATGTAGGTTCCTAGGAGAGGAAAGTGGAGTTATAAGAGGGCAAAGTAGGAAGGCCCTGATAATAAAAACTCTTATTTCAATTTTTCCCAGAAATGGCCCTTCATGGCAATGCATTGCAACATAGAACAGTGTAGATTAGAACTTCTCAAACAGTGTAGATTCTCTAGGGAAGTGTGTTAAAATTCAGATTCAGATTCAGTAACTAGCTTCCAAGTGATACTGGGGTTGCTGGTCTAGAGCAAGATTGTAGAGAGCAAGGAATTGGATGTTGAAACCATACATATTGATTTAAGCTCTAAAAGCCTTCTCATCATATGAAGGTAGTACTTCATAAATTTTAAATCACTATATAAAACCTATTAGTGATGAGGATGATGATGATGATGATGATTAGGGTGATGATGATGCCAATGACGAAAATGGTCACTGCATCTGCATAAAGATGATGAGAATAGTGAGGTGAATAAGAATATGGAATCTGGAATTAGCTAAATAGGACCAAATCCTGGCTGTACCTCCTATTAACTGCATGACCTCAGGTAAATTACTTAACATCTTTCAGTTTCCTTATTAGCAATATGGATGTGTTAATGATACCAACCTTATAGAGCTATTCTGGAGATTGAATGAGGTAATAAATACACACGGTGCTTAGAGGTACCTGGTAAATAGTCAGTGTTCTACTAGTAGCAGCAGCAGCAGCAGTAGTAGTAGTAGTAATATCTTGTGCATAAAGTTTCCCTTTGATTATCTTACTTTTGTTGTGACCAAACTCCTCTCTGCATTCAAACTTTTCTTTGAGTGTTCTCTACTGTTTCTCCTAAAATGAAACTTGGTTTCACCCTAGTAATCCCACTTCTGTTCACTGATCCTTGATAGCCAGCATGGAAAAAGGCATAACCCAAGAGTCTTACTATAAGCTGGTTAAGGCCACATATAAAATCTAGAAGAGTATTAAAACAGTCCTTATTTGGGGATTACACTGGCTCATTCCAACCCCATCTGGAACCACAGAAGGGAGGAGATTCTGACCCACCCAGCACTCTGAATGACAATTCTGTAGACAGCAGAAAAACTGTACCCGTTGGACTTTTCCTATCATCTCTTCCCCTTTATCTGTTCCCATTGTTTTCCTCATCTTCTCTCCTCTACAAATGAAATACCAGAACTTAGCGCTTCCAAACCTGACTTCCTTATCTATCACTTTGCTCACCTCACACCTCTTGAGGTTTTCCCTGATCCCCCCCCCATGCATCAGGTTCCTTCTGGCTTTTTTGGATCCTCAAATGCCCTCTAACTCAGCTATTTCAATACTACTCTCTCAGTTGCTTTAGGACTTCCTACTCCCTTGCTCTTCAGTAATGCTCCTTCTGTCAATCCCCAACCTGGGCCACAACCGTAATTCTGTTTCTCTACTCTTAAGTTCTGAGCTTCACTGGAGAAACTTAAATAACAACCAAACCAAGACACAGATTAGAATCAGTATCAAATGGACCCTTGTCAATTCCCTGTCACATTCCCCACACTAGCTGTTTCAAACGTTTTCCCACATTTTTCAGGCCTCTGACATGATTCCTTTTTCTTAGAGCAGTGTTTCTTTAATATTAATGTACAAATGCATCTCCTGGGAACCTTGTTAAAATGAAATGTCAACAATTGATGCTGAAATTGTTGGTTTAGAAACCAGTCTTTTGAGTAGGAATGTCTTAGTTTTCATCCACTTATGCTTTCTCTGGAACTTTGGTCAAAAAACTATTTTCCTTTTGTCTTACATCTTCAATTTCTTCTTCACAATCTCCCTCCCCTAGACCCACAAGCATAGTCAAGTCTAGCAAATATAAACTTTTATTAACTCCTCTATTCCTTAAAGTAGCATTTCTCAAAATGTGTTCTATGGAACAATAATTTTTCATTAGTATTTCATAGTATTCCATGCAAAAAAGTGGATTCTATGTCAAATACGTTTGGAAATGCTAGATAAAAACATAGTGCAAAAATTTCTTTAGACAGTGTTTTCTACATGTAATTCCTTAAGCACCAACTCTGGAATTAGTTTAGTAAATACAATTCTAGAACTCTGTCTGACTTACTTCACTCAGTATGACAATCTCTAGGTCCATCCATTTTGCTGCAAATGGCATTATTTCTTTCTTTTTTACAGCTGAGTAGTATTCCATTGTGTATATGTACCACATCTTCTTTACCCACTCCTCTCTCGATGGACATTTAGGTTGCTTCCATGTCTTAGCTATTGTAAATAGTGCTGCATTGAACATTGGGGTGCAGGTATCTTTTCAAATTACAGTTTTCTCCAGATATATGCTTAGGAGTGGGATTGCTGGATCATATGGTAGCCCTACATTTAGTTTTTTAAGGAACCCTCCATACTGTTCTCCATAATGGTTATACCAATTTACATTCCCACCAACAGTGTAGGAGGGTTCCCTTTTCTCTACACCCTCTGCAGCATTTATTGTTTGTAGGTTTTTGATGATCGCTATTCTGACTGGTGTGAGGTGATACCTCATTATAGTTTTGATTTGCATTTCTCTAATAATTAGTAATGTTGAACATCTTTTCATGTGCTTTTTGGCCATCTGTATGTCTTCTTTGGAGAAATGTCTATTTAGATCTTCCCCCCATTTTTTGATTGGGCTGTTTCTTTTTTTGATATTGAGCTGCATGAGCTGTTTGTATATTTTGGGGATTAATCCCTTGTCAGTCATATGGTATTACTTATATGTGGAATCTAAAAAAAATGGTACAAGTGAACTTATTTACAAAACAGAAATAGAGTCACAGATGGAGAAAACAAACTTGTGATTACCGGGGGGAAAGTGGGGGGCGAGGGATAAATTGAGAGATTGGGATTGACATATACACACTACTATATATAAAATGCATAACTAATAAGGACCTACTGTAGAGCACAGGGGACTCTCCTCAATGCTGTGTAATGACCTATATGGGAATAGAATCTAAAAAAGAGTGGATATATGTATATGTATATCTGATTCACTTTGCTGTACAGCAGAAACGAACACAACATTGTAAATCAACTATACTCCAATAAAACTTAAAAAAAAAAAAAAAAGAGGAGTGCAAAAATACTATTCTAGAACTACCATCTCAATTGACCTTTCTTTTCAAGGCACAACTTCTCCAAACCATAGTGTACATAGATTGCCTCAAGTCCATCAGCACCTATTGAGTCAGGAAGCCCTTGCTTGTCAGCTTTTGCTCACTCTTCAAATGAAACTGTTCCTTCAAATAAAATGATCACATTCCCTTTTACTAACCGATTTTTTAAAATTACATATTCCTGTATGTAACACATACATATAGGGGAAAGTAAGAAAGTAAAAATTATCCATAATCTCATTACCCATATATAACCATGGTTAACATTGTTTTACATATCCTTCCAACCTTCTGTCCACATATGTATGTTAATGAATATACACGCATATCATATGCTTATATATGTACATAATATATGTGTATATATATGTTCATATACTATGTACAAATATATGTATATATCTGTATGTGTGGGTATATATATAATATATATAAGTATGTGCATGTATATATACACACATATAGACATACAAATGTATTGTGTGTCTGAATAGTATATATTGAGTAACAAGTTAAACAGTTTTTCTCTTAACAGTGGCTATCACAATTCCTTTAAGGCATAGAATAGTTCCTACTTTTGAAAATTACTTTAGTAAGTGCTTGGAGTAGAAGGTGAGCTCCTGAGGAGGGAGGAAGCTGCTTTCCCTAACAGAGGGGAAAGTATTTGTCCTTTTCTTGAGACTTTGGGAAGAGTCATAGTGATGAGAGGGGAAAGGGAAGAGGAGTTGTGGGTAGCACAAAACTCTGTGCTGTGTGGTATTATTCTCTCTTGAGCCTTCAAACATTTAAGAATGCCTGAGCAGCTTCGTTTTGTAGCAGCTGGTGGAGGAACTGAGTTTCTTGTTTAGCTTCACACGGCACAGTACCCGGTACAGATAGTACATGAGGGTACAAGAGCCCAGACACAGAGAAGGATATGAAGACAAAATCACCCAAGTTACTACATGTGTATCTTGGGAAAGATTTAAATATCCATAGATGTTAGAGTCGGAGGTTTAAAGGCAAGATTACTTATATATTTGAAAACAAATGAGCAGCCACCCCTAACACTGGGAAGATAAAGTATATATTTTAGTATTATATGACTTATTGTATATTCCTTTGCAAAAAATGATATCAAACACTATAATATGTTTCATATCCTGAAAACCAGGTTTTCAATTTTATTGGATGGACCAGCCATTGATTTTTCAGCAACCTAGTCTTAATACGCAAATGCAATTTTATATAAGTGGTTTTGATAAAACCGTTAAAAATCTGACCATATCATATCAGCTTTAATAAGTTTGATTCTTAGGTTCAATAACACTGATAATATGTTAATCTTAGGCCTTGTGGTGATGCCTTAGCATTAGAGTCCAGCTCTCTCTACCCTATTCCAATCTTTTCATCCTCATCTTTTCCTATCCATCCCTTCCTCTCCTACCTCCCCTAAAGAGATTGCAAAACCACATACACCATAAGCTCCAGGCACACTCAAGTACTTAGCAACTCCAAAATGGCAAAGCCTTTCAATACCCCTGTGTTCTTGTTGTCTGGAATACCCATCTCCTCAGTATCCAACTGTCTGTTTGAAGAAGTCTTTCTTCAATCTCTCCATGCAAAATGGATGGTTCAATTTTCTCAGCTTTCCAAGCATTTTATTTATATCTTTATTATAGCAGTTATCATGTTATCTTTTGATTATTTGTTTACATGCATTCTTCTGGCCTGGAGGTGGGAGGGGAGATAATGCAGTATTATAAAATACGAACACATTCTGAATCTATTTATGATTACTAATAACCATAATGCCAAAGCTAATGTGATGATTATAATATGCTAGTACATGTAGCAATAGAACTCTGCCCCGACTATTACGCCTGCACAAATGTGCTTAGGCTTTCTCTCTCTCTTGCTTTCTTCTTAATTAACATTTGGATAATGCTCTAAGGTCTATTATGCCATACATTTTCCTCTCAAACACAGTGGATCTCAAACATGAACTTGCATATTAAGGACCTGGGTATTTAGTTAAAGTACAGATTCTGATGCAGTAGATCTGGAGTGAATCCTGAGAGTATGCATTTCTAATATACTCCCGAAAGAGACCAACACAAGTGACCTTTAAGTCCTAGAAAACATGTGTCCATTGTTGTGAATTAAATGAGTGCTAAGGCCTGGCAGAAAATTTATACATGAAGAATTTATATCTCAGATGAGGCTTGGGTTCTAAAATCAGCCAACACTACATATAGTTAAAATTATATTTGAAAATATCATAGGAAGTTGCCGTGGTGGAGAAGGGCACAATAAGCACACAGTTTTCTCAGTAAGTTCAGTATATCTTTAGGTTGATCCTTCAGTGTTTGACAACTGACGAAGGATCAGTGAAATGCACATAATTAACTGGTTCTATCCAGACTGTGCACCCAAGCCTTACAGTCCAAGATTCTCTATGTCTGGCTAATATTTAAAACCGGAAAAACAATTTTGATCAACATGGTGTGGAGAGTTTATTCACTGTCTTGTCTGCAGAAATTTGATAATTCTTTGGTTTGAGTACCATGTGAAGGAGTCAATTTACAGGTAGAGATCATGTGGCATAAAAATAAATAAATAGTTAAACAGATAAATATCTTAAAACACTAGAATTATAATGCTTACTCTCTGAGAAGCATGTGTGAACTAAGCCTGCTGTGGGAAAAATATCTTCTAACCTCCCATCTCATGTTCATTCTTGGGTATAGGTTCACTGAGCAGAATGGCAATCAGAACTCACGCTACGTTAATTGTTGTATTCCTCTCTTCCTTTTTCTAATTTTGACCAAAAGGGTATATAGTTAAATATGTATAAATTATATGCTTGTAGTCCCAGTATTCTCATGATATTGATGCCAAACACATGTAAGCTTTTTATGTATTCCTGCCATCTATAGATTGAGATGATAAATTCAGGATTTCTCAAACAGACAGCCTGTAAGCCAAGGCCTGCAAAGCAGTGGAGTGGAATATGGAAAGCCTGTCATAGACTATTGAAAATGAAATAAATGTATTTCTGCTGAAATCCATAATCCTGTCATTTTCAGTTCCCAAAGATAAGCCAATATAGGAAAGTACATGAGTTTTTCATAATTCCTTATCCTTTTTATGGACTATTTTCTGTTAAAAGAACTGGATAGCTATTCAACCTTTATTGTCATTTGGTTCCTGTTCTCTCTTTAGGGTGTAGTTGATCATGAGTATTAGGCACTTCTAGAATGTTCATTTTACCTTTACAAATAACAGTGAAATTGAAAAATTTTATGCCACTCTAATGGAGCCCAATGAACTTTTCAGGCATGTGATTAAAGACTAGGCAATAATCAATTTTCCTATAATCTATTTCCATACTTATCCCTTGCTTTCTCTACCAGATATATTGCTCTACCAAATCAATAGAATTTTTGTAAAAGAACATACTTCTAAAATAAAATGCATTAGTCCCTCTTACTTCCTAATCTCAGAGTCAGACTGGACTAACAACCTGTTCTTAATGTCTCTGAGCAAGCTAATCCTGCCTCCTACCTAAGGGTGCTGGGGAGATGCTTGAAAATATTGAGATATAAAAACACACTGGAGCTATAATAAACAACTCAGCAATATGCCTTCTAAGGTGGACAGATTCTTGGTAGGCAGTCCTAGTTATTGCAGTCTCTTTTAGGTGTTCTAATGCACTCGGCTGAATTATGCACCACACTGCTTCTGAATGACACAGCCATTTCTGACTCCATTAATATGGAAGATTTCAGCCAAATGCTCTTAAACGATAGCTTCTCTTTATTTGTAATTTCAGACTCTATTGATTTCCTTCTGTTCCCTTCATTATGATTTCAGTTGATTACCTTGGCAACTGCAATAACAATGATTGCACTTGACACTGTCTGAGACTCTTGAGATGGTATTTGAATAGGAATGGTATAATTTGGGGGAAAGTGCCTGCAAGAACCTGTCATTAACAGTACACTTACACTTTACTTTTATTGACTTTCCTCTCTTTTGAGTAGGCCCTTGTCACAGAGTTGGCTGTTAACAGGGCTACAGTAGTAGCTGAGATTTCTGCAGCTCTTCAGAGGGTAAAAGATTCTTATCATCAAAGAGAGTGGTATGGGCTTGCATATATATACACACACATATACACATGAAAATATAGTGTGTGTGTGTGTGTGTGTGTGTGTGTGTAGCTGTTGTCATTTTGCCAATGCTGCTGGCTCTGTGACTTGCCATTCAGGTCAGCATACCAGCTGTGGTGGGCATTTTGTGGTGATTGAACTTTTAGGGCATCAGACCTTAGATTAAAGGCTCCAGCCAAGATTTAATAATATATTCTGAACAATGTCTTTATTAGGCTTTTAAGAAAAAAGAAACAAACAAACTTGCTTTATGTCATTGTCACACCACAGAATTTAAAATTCAGAGGCTCCACTGTGGATTGCAAACTGTGAATTTTATGCAAGCTCTTAGGTCTCCACTTTTGCTCAGTTGGCCCTTCCTGAAAGAGTGTTTTCTCTATGAGATTCATGGAGAATAACAGCTATGCAATGGGAAGGCGTCTATGTCACACTCTTCTATGTTCCTTTCTTCCAGTGTTGTTTTAAATAAGTAGCCACCCATTTATCCTGTTGATAATAGCACAAGGCTTCTGAAAGGAGGAGATTTTTGCCAAGTTGCAGGGCTCTACAAGAATTTAGGAATACTAAGTTTCAGCAATTTCTGCTGAGAGGCCCATGTTCTGTTCGTTCTTTGGTAAAGACATAACACTCTGATTTCCACCAGAATGTTTGGCTTATTTCTCTGAGATTTTCCAGGCAGCCTTAGTGTACCGGGAAGAATCATGAATTAGAACGCCATAGACATGGTTTCCAGGCTCATCTCTGCCGTGGACTATGTGACTTTCTGCAAGTCAGTTTACATCTCTAGACCTCAGTTTACTCATCTGTAAAACGAGGATTGGAATTGATGTTGCCTAAGACTCTTTATAACTATATTTTTGTAGAACATTTGCCCGTGTAACTTGGTGAGCCAGCTAATTATATATAAATGTCAATGAATTGAAGTAGAGGAGGAAGTGCCTGGCATAAAATATGCTTAGTGTTTGCAGAATCTGCACATTTGAAAACAAACAAGCAAACAAACAAATAAATAAATGCCAAGGAGTTTTCTTGAGTTCAAGCTATTTTCTGTTTCTCTTCAAAATCATTTGTCCTTGACCATCTGTGTAGCTCCATTGTTTTTGTTGAGCTGAAAGCTAATTAGATTTGATCAACTATTTCCTGTTTGGGAGACACAAGATTCTAGTTCCATCCTGTGTATATAACCAGTTTTTAGTTTTCTTTTTCTTAATTTTGCCCCCAATAGGGTGTGAGTATATGTGCATGAGGATTGAGCAGGGAAGGCCTATGGCATTGCAGCTCCATATCAGAGAATGATAAAATAAGCTTTTCAGGGTTATGCAGCTAGATTGGCGAACGCGCTGATATTTAAGTGACACAATTCTGAGAAGACACTGTGAAGGTAAACCAGTTAGGATGTTATGTGTTGATTATATATTGTATATTTTATTATGGAAAGTGAGACGAGAGGTGAAGAACAAGTAAAGGTCATTCTCTAAAGAAAAAGGCAAAGGAAGAGAAAAAGCAAAGAAGGCAGACTTGGGAAAAGACTGATTAAGTCAGATCCAGCAGCACGTTCTCCTTTCTGAGAAGTCTGTTTTTTCACAGAACTGTAGATTCTCATTTGGTTTTGACAT
This sequence comes from Balaenoptera acutorostrata, assembly GCF_949987535.1. NCBI lineage: Eukaryota > Metazoa > Chordata > Mammalia > Artiodactyla > Balaenopteridae > Balaenoptera > Balaenoptera acutorostrata. The sequence continues at coordinate 66,721,336 of NC_080069.1, read as the reverse complement.
GGCCCATCCCTCATCATTGCCAGAAGCAAAATCAGTGTCTTACAGATGAAAAGTCTTCATGTTTACCATGTTTAAGGATGCCAATCATTCACCAGCCTCAGTATTCAGACTTGCTTGTCTGTCAATAATCATACTGCCAGCAGTCCAAAAAAGGAATCTGGAGTATACAGTGGATGGATGACAGCTAAATTCCTTGACAACACTGAAGAGTCAAGGGAAGGTATAATTTTAATCACAGAAGCCAGAAGTGGAAGGCGCTTACCCTTTCTCTTTAACAAGCCCTACTCATATCTCACTGTCACCTAACACAGCCCCTACACAGGGGGATCTTGGCTGTTTAAGAGAGGGTTGGTGACAACCACTTTATGATGAAACACTGCTAGAAGATTAGGAGAAAAGATAGGATACTTAGAGCCTATACTCTTGACTTCCACAGCTCTTGGTAATTGCTTCCTTTCTAAACTAAAAGGCCAATTTAAAATGGAGACGACCCATAGAACAGAAGTAACTAGGCTGTACCAACATAGACTTGGATAATGTTATTAGCTTTATAAGGAGGTTTCATATATTCAATACAGCATACCATTTGATTCTCACAAGAACACCAAGGGGCAGATATTATTTTTCCTTTGTGTCATTGGGAAAACAGGCTCACAGAATTTGGTGGAGTTTATGAAGATAGTAAGAGGCAAAAGTTGGGAATTGAAAGCTAATATTACATCAGGTTAGAAAATTCTTTCCATTATAACACAGCTTTCTCCAGGTAAACAAAGCTCTGTATTTAGAGAAATCGTATCAGGATAGAATGGGATGCCCTTGTGAAGGAGTTGAGATGACATTGGCCTTGGTCAAGCACTGATTTTTGGATCTCGGAGACTGTGATTGCTAAAAGCAAGGGCTTTCCTTGGCATCAGTTCCAACACCTAACATTAAGCCTGGGGGTCTTTCTTCTGCTGTCAGTGCTTCCACGCTGGCCTAGCATAGCACTCAATGGCTAACAGATCTGGGAGACTGGCACAGAACTTTGGAATGAACAGATATTCCTTGTGTTGGTTCCCCTTTGTAATGGTTGCTCACTTCCTCATCCCACTGCCAGGGAATGTGTCCTTTCATGAGGGCGTTTGAAGGAGATGCTTTTTTGTTTAGTGATTTTCTGCACCAGCAGTTTCCTCATTTAGAGGTTGAAATGGATATACCTCACCTTGGGAAGTGACGTTCTAGAATCTGTTCCTTTTTCGTGAGCATCCAGGTGGCAGGGACACTGCAGACATGGAACAAAAGGGGAAACATCTTTGCAGAGGAGAAAAGGGTCTGTGCAAAGAGTGTCAAGGGGATGACCCTGGCCATCCCTTCCCAGAACTAAAATTAAAAAGAAACAACTCTACCTGCCAAGACTGGGGTAAAGAAACCCTATAGAATGTATAGTCAGCAATGTGGTTTCTGCTAGGGATTTCTTTTTTTTTGCTTGTCAGTAGGCCTTCCTGATGTTTATGTCTATGATATTTTAGTAAAAAACTTAATTCAGGGACCATGACGGCTACATTAGTGAAGATTTTGACAATCCAGGGACTAAACCAAAATGGCAACAGCCACGTGCAAGAGGCACATAAACCTGAATTAAGTTCACTAGAACACAGGGATGATCACAGTGGGTGACACTCATTAGGCACTATGTTGTACATAAAACAATATACTCTTTTCAATTGCATTGTACATTAAGAGACTGCATGTTTTGGAGTCAAAAAGGTGGCTTAGGCATGAGATAGTTCTGGATTAAAATGCCAGCTCTGCTACTCACAAACTGCATGGCCTTGGAAGAGTCATTTAACCTTCCTGAGCCTCAGTTTTCTCACCTGTAGAATGAAAATAATGGTTCTAATTTGTAAATATGTAAAGCACTTGATAAATTGCAGGTATCATTGTCACTATTTAACTCTAAAATGATTCTGTATTGGTTGTATTAGCATTATTTTTTGTTGTTCTCAGTGATTATTTCTCTGGTCACTTGTTCTACATATAATTGCAAAGGTTAGTAGGTTGCTTTTAGATATATACTCTTAATGAACTGGTAATAGAGAACAGGATCAAGAGATGGCCTCCCTTCGTTAAGAATAGCAGTAGAGAATCATAAAATGTACCAGCGTTCATAGTTATTTGGTTGGAGAGGTATGATTTGCATCCCAGTTGATTGTCATCAGTTCACCGACACTGAGGTTAATCTCTAGATTCTCAACTGCCATAGCATAGTATTGAACTTTTGTTCATATAGCATCTCATATGTTTTTAAAGTTGTTTTGAAAAGAAGACTTGGCCAAGAATCTATATTGACTTTATATAAGGTCATTCCATCTTATGTAATTTCTTTTCAAGTTGGTATTTACTCCTAGATCTATCTCAAACCAGTCACATTCTTCATTGGTTGTTTGCAAAAGCATAGATTTCTAGTCATTGACAATGGGGTTAAAATTAATGGTAATAGCAAACATATATATGGTTCTTACCATTTACTGGGCATTGTTCTAAGCACTTTAAATATATTAACTTATTAATTCTTATTAATAAGTGGATTCTCCATTATTATCTTCAGTATACAAATAAGTAGTACCACTCCTGGGGCAGGGCAAGAGGAATCTGTGTCCTGACCCCTGTGCTTCAGTAGGCTCTGCTTTGGGCTCTTCTCCAGCTGTACCCCTCCCAGTGGACAAAGGGTCTATGGGGCCAAGGGTGCATGTTCAACTGGATGGTCAAGAGAAAGCCAAGTGGTAGCTGCTTGTGGGAGTCATGGAAGGAGCTCACATTCATGGTCAGAGTAGTGTAAACATTGTATCCTTACCATAAAGGAAAAGCATGGTGGAAGAAAGGAGTGTGAGCTACTGGCCAGCTGTCCTGGTGACACCATGTCCCGATATGATACCCTGAGAATTCTACATGTGAACTTTGTCTTTCTAGAATGATAGAAGATAAAACAGTATACTAGCTTGATTTATGATCTTTCATTGGATGTATGATAAGTGGGCCTCCATTCATACTCTTTTCCCAGGCTGCACAAATGCTAGAGGTAGGCATATGAATGAGGAAATTGAAGCATATTGAAGTTAAATGATGTGTTCAGTTTCCCAGAGCAAGAAAGTGCTAGAGCTGTGATTTGAACACCTTACGCTATGCTATTGTTATAGTTGAGTTTAAGGAATCTGCTAATATGATATTGGCAAGACTTTTCACCCTCATTCTTCACCATCCTCAAAGAATGGTCCTGCAAGAAGATCCGAGATTTCTATGCTGCTGAAGCAGACATGAGAGCATGTGCAGCCATTGTCATGCTGCATTCAAGGAGACACAGAGTTCCCCGGGGTTTGACTCAGGGGCCAGTGGGCAGCAAGGGGCAGGCAGAGTTATAGACCAGATCAACCAGAGGAGAAACATTTTGAGCCACCAGAAGAATCAGGATGTTGGGTAAAATTTGGTTGAGGGAAAATGAAGGGTTCATTACAGAAAAAAGGAAAAGAAGTTAAAAAGCCCTGGTATCGTAGGATGTACTTCAGTTTTGAAGTCAGAACTATATTCAGATCTTAGCTTCTCTGTTTGCTAAGTGACTTTGGCAAGTTATTTATGCTGACCAGGCCTTTGTTCCCTCATTTGTAAAAATGGAGAGGACAGAAATCCCATGAAAAATTATTAGCACAGTGCCTGACACAAAGAAGCCACCCTATAAATGGAGATATGAGCATAACAGAAATATTAGCAGTAGTGAAAAAATAGAAATAATAATAATGATGATAATAGCTAATGTTCGTATAGAGTTTACTAAATTCCAGACGCTCTGCTTGGCACTTTCTGTATTTTAGCTCTTTAGTCCTTGTAACAAACGAATGAGAGAGTTCTATCTTTACTAGTCCCCTTTTACAAATGAAGAAACTGAGGCATCAGGAGACTAAGTAACCTGTACAAAGTCACTGGGATGAAAAAGTGGCAGAGACAAGATCCTAAACCAGGGGTCAGAAAACTTCCACTATAAAGGACCAGATAGTAATTATATTATGTTTTGTGGGCCAGACTCTGTTTAGTTCCAGGATCTGCCATAATAAAGAAGGGGCAGGAGAAGGGGCAATTGGAGGGAAAATAAAAACCTCAATATTTTAAGGGTTCTTTACCAGACAGTTAAAGTCTCATTTAGTGATGGAGATGCTATTTGGTTAGAGAGATCTTTTAATGGACACATTGGTTATGCAAAATGAAGGCATAGATTGGATGGGAGAAAAACTAACTCCTTTGCGTAAGAGTGCTCATCTTGGGTGGGTGTGATGCTCAGCCAAGTTGAAAAATCTAACTTAGCCTAACCTTGTGCTGCGGGGGCCGAGGAGGAGGAAAGGAGGGATAATAGATAGCTTTTAGGTCTGAGTAAACAATTGATCAACAATAAAAATCTAAGTCGAAAAGTTTGTTCATCCTTGCTTGTTTTTATTGATGCAAATGAAGACATTCTAATCACCATGAAAGAGACATTCATGAAGTTCTTGCAACAGGCACTGAAGTGTTATGATAGTTTTACGTAATATATAGAGAGAGCTTTTGTCCACAAAGAGCTCACAATTTCAAGAAGTTTTCCAAATATTAGGTTAGCACCTCCCTTTCTCTGGTGTAGATTGGAACCTCTTGCTAGTGGCTCCTGTCCTTGTATAAAATTAAGACCTAGATGAGGTGGAGAAGGCTGATTAGTTCTAAGGGCAGAACCAAGCCTGTTAATAGTGGCCGAAGCTGCTGGTACCGTACTGTTACTTCTCCCCACCTGCTTCCTACTTCTCCCCCTACCTGCTGCTGACTGATCATTTTAACCATTGTTTTGTGTATGAAAGTGGTCGCTCTTTTCTTTTTAAGGTGGGAAAAAAATATGAATAACAACAACAACCAAAAAAAGAAAAGGAAATAGAGGGGAAAAAAGCATTTAAAATCATCCCCATCCAGTGAGAAGTTTCTTTCAGACCTGGTGTGGAGGGCTTATGCTCAAGGATAAATTTCTGGCCAGGATCTGGACATATTTCAACAAGCATCTAACGTACACCTAGGAGGGACCTCTCTGGTGGTCCAGGGGTTAAGACTCTGTGCTTCCACTACAGAGGGTACGGGTTCGATCCCCGGTCAGGGAACTAAGATCCTGTGTGCCATAAGGCACGGCCAAATAAATAAGTAAATAAAGTACACTTAGGATCATATTTAATAACATTTTCTTCCTGAGTTTCTTAGAGAAAGGCCTATTCCTTCAATTCATAAAGAGCACATTATATTTCACATATTACCCTAGAAGTATTTGTAGGGAAACGTTGATGATTTACTGGAAAACTGCATTATCTAGATCACACCATTTCAGGCTATGTGATTCTGATTCTAGTGTAGCCATGTTACAAATCTATAAATTGTAGATAGCTGATAGTGGTGAAAAATCATTCTTGCCTAGAGACAAGCAGATTCTATCCACTGACTTCTCTCCCCACCTGAGAAGAGCTAGTTTTGCCCCCATTGGCACATTGCTTTCCCTGTGTCCAATCTAGAAATGCATGTGTTCTGTGGACTCTTCTTTGAACTGGTTGCAACATCTGACCAGTTCCCTCATTAAGGAGTTGAATAAAATCTTTAACACATGTTCATTTTTCATCCATGTAAGAGTCATGGGTTTATATCTTTTGAAAATTATCCCCAATGCTTTCTTCTAGTTTGCAGATTAGGGGTTCACTCCTGGCAAGCACCTCTGTCACCGGCATCACCTTCCAAGGTGTAGATAAATAGACAATGTGTTTGCCTTTCTTATTTCTACAACTGAATCTCAACCTAATATTAACCTTATATTAAATTTCATGTTAACCTGCTTCAGAACTCTGGGGAGTGGAGAAGAACGGTGTCTTTCTGGATTGGGGAAATATTTTTAAATAGCCCCAAGACACAATGTTCTGCATAACACCATAAAGACAGCAGTTACAGCATTCCTACGACACCTTTCCTTCTCCATTACCTCCAGCTAATAAGTTTTGCAGAATCAAGGTTGGTTCTTCCCTGATGGCATGAAATAAAATGTTCCTTTATTTCGTTCTGCCTGTCCCTCTTAAGAATCAGCAGATAAATATCACACCTGTTCTGGACTTTTGCGGACTAAAATAATTGACCAAAGAAACAAAGTTTTAGAAGTGAAAACTGTATACTTCTATGAGAACATTAATGCAAAATGTTCTTTCTGCTTGACTGACTAGAATGAAGCCTGATGTAGAAAGAGCATAACTCTATTACTTGATGATGCTTGCTTAGTATAATGCACTCTCTCCTGAAATAGGTTTAAGAAGCTAATAGAATTAGTTGATTATAATTAGGGTTGATGGGATCGGCAGATGAGGTTGGCACAATAAACCATCTCACTGAATAAGGCAGGCTCAGCTGGCTGCTTCTCTGGTCCTGCATCGTGTCTACTTGAGCTTAGGGCTGGGCATCCCAATCCAGAGCATGGCAGCCCTTCTAAAAGCCACTCACCATGTGCAATTTCCTGGAATTGTGTTGATATATGAATTATATAATGCCATTTTATTAGGGAATGGAGCCCCCATTTATGATTATTCTTCATCAATTAGTAAGCATTATGTGACCAGCAGTGTCCTTAAAAGTGCTGGCAGGGATAGAGAAGTATATGCGTGATAGCACCTAGCCTCACAGAGCCAGCTGGAGAGAGAGAACTAACCAACCTATAGCAATGAGAACACAATTGATTGTTCTTCTGGGATACTGATTTTAAGTACAATAGCCATGCATAGAAGAATGGTAATGAGAAATTGCCTGAGAGAAAAAGTGAAATTTGAGCTAGACATTGCATGACATGAAAGTTGGATATTTCAGGTAAAGTATACAGGGTGAGCAGAGGCCCAAAGGTGAGAACTGCATGGCATGTATGGAATTTAGGGTGAAGTGGATCTGACCGGTATGAAGAATATAGTTTATGAGTATTAGAAAGCAAGTTTGGGTTGAAGAGGGAGGAAATGGGGATCTCAGATGACCTGGAGGGATGGACAGAAGGGTCTGAATTTGGTGTCAAAACCAATCCAGGCTATTTTGGGATTGGAAGTAGGGAATAACATAATGAAAGTGGTGACTTACACAAGATGAGTTGAAAGGGAAATTTCCTAAAGGTAGTAAACAAGGTGAACTGTGCCTAGGGCCTGGATTGGGGATAGCATTGTTGGAATAAAAAGAATGGAAAATCTAGTACATATTTCAAAGGAACCAGCAATAAGAATTTAATTCAATAGAGTAAACATTTATTGAATATATCTCTGTACAACGAACTATGAAAAGCATTGCAGGAAACCGTAAGAGGACAAGGCTGTGTTTCATGAGTTTAAAATCTGGAATGGGGGTTGCAGATATAGAGCAGTGAGTTCAGTACTGAGCAATACAGGTCCATACGTGCTTCTAAAAAGAGTAGTAGAAGCATTCAGAGAGGATAGGTATTTATTTTATCTGAGGTAATTAGGTGAGGTTTCACAAAGACTCACTAAGACTATGAAAAATGAAGGTCTGGAAAAGCTAGAAACATCAAGGGCATGACATTCTTGAGAAATGGAGGCAGAATTGAAATTTAGGGTGTATGGTCCAGGGAGGAGGGTGGAAGGACATAGATAGACAGGCAGCATGGGAGGCATAAAATCAGCGAAGGTCTGAATCCCAAGGAGAAAATTTAGACTTTATCAAGAAGCCAATGAGGGGGTCATAGAAGCTTTTCAGCAGAGAAATCAACCGATCAAATTGATGCATGATAATGATAACCCTGACCATGCATTGATGATGGATTATGGGAAGCAGTTGGGGGAAAGATTGGTGATGATGAGGTCAGCTTGAAGTAATGTTGACTGGGAGCTGTGAAAATAGTCACAATAAAAGAAACAATTTAGGAATACCTGCAGAGGTAGACTCTTACAAGCCTATTAATTGAATGTAAAATTGATTGGCATCCATTTAACTAAGATTTCTTGTTTATGTAAGTGAGAGGATGGTAACATCCTTAACTGAAATAAGGAATATGGAACTAAAGCAGGTTTAGGACATGTGAAAATAAATTCTAGTGTGAACGTACTGAGTTTGAAGTACTAATAGGTCATCGTTATGTTAATATCCAAAAAGGAATATAAAATATTTGCTTGGAACCTAGAGGAAAAGTCAAGGCTATACCTGTAGAAAAAGTTTCAGCCACAGAGGTGTGTTAACATTGAATCTCTGGCATTCAATGAGATTGCTTCAGAATGAAAACATGGAATATATGGGCTAAGGATTGGGTCTTAGCCTAGGGAATAAAAACATTTAATGGACAAAAAAGAGGAGAAATCATTGAAGGAATTAAGAATTAGGAAGATAACCAAGGATAGTGGCATTATTAAGGCCAGATGTTGAGATGCTTTCTAGAAGGAAGAGTTAGTCATATATACTGAGAAGTACCATTGAATTTAGCATTCAGGAAGCCCATGGTGATTTTAGTGGAGTGCAGTTTTAAGTAAACTTGTGAGGGGGGAAGTCAGATTGTACCAGGTGACAAAAAAAATGGGAAGCAAAGAAAGTCATTGAGGGTACAGTTATTCTTTCAAAGTGTTCAGCATTGAAAAAGGGAAAGGGGACCGTGCTAACTTGTGGGGGCAAAAGAATTGGCAAGAAGAACTCAAAGTAACTTTATATGAATAGGGGAATCAATGGAAAACAAAGCCTGAAGATAAAGAAGAGATGTGGGGATAACTGATGAAGGAGAAATTGGTAAGAATACCATCAAAGCAAGCTTGAGGGGTTAGCCTAGGGGGAGAGGCAAAAACATTTATTCTCCCTCTCAGATTTTGTTTGACTAGGCTCATTTAACTTTTTAACAAGGTTATCCTACCCTTAGATAAAATTATATAAATTGTGTTTAGGGAGCCAATAGCTGTATGCTGCCTGTGATCCACAGTTTGAACCCAATTAATTCAGTTTCATATTTTCTTGGTTGACCCCATTGCCTCAGACTTTGGCTTTTGTCCCTCAAATAACAGTCTATTTGACAGTCTATTGGACTGTATGGTTGGCTTTCAATTTTATTTTAATACCTGAACCCCCCACTGAGATCACCTTGAACTCCACAGTCTTCATGCCAGCCAATTCCCCATCCCCTGCTTTGCCCAGCAAAGATCTCCATGAACCCACTCTGGGCCTAGTTTGTCTTGGAGGGTATTGCAGAGCCCAAAGAGTCAACGCTGGAATGAACTGTTTGAGAACTGTTCAGGAGTTCAAGCATAAGCTAGATGATCCATGGGCAAAAATATCTCTCCAACTCCGAAATATTGGTGTTCTTTGGGGAAAGAGATCTGATTAGAAGAAAAATACCTGATTAGAGGAAGAGTTTATCTTCCAAATCTATTGAGATTGATGTGATCATGAAACATCCAAGCACAGAGGTTGTATAGATAGTTGAAAATATGGCATTGGTGCCATTGGTGCTCAGATAAGAAGGCTTAAATTTTTTCTCTATTATAAAAATTGTCCCTATTAGCCACCTTTAAAATTAATTTACAAATATATATACATACATACATATATGACTTAGGGGTGGACTTTCTCACTTTCTATCTTCTATCTCCCTCTCTTTCGTGTGTATATATATATATACACACATATATGAAATAACATATATATATATATACATATATGTGTGTGTGTGTGTATATGTTATTGAGGAAGATGTGGATGGAACCAAAGATAATATATACCTACCTACATACTTGTATATGTATGTACATATATGCACGTACATAAATATGTATTATATACATATGTACATGCATATATAAAAGTATGTAGGTAGGTATATATTATGTTCAGTGCCATCCACACCTTCCTCAATATCTTATTTTTATGTCTGTGTGTTCCTTTCGCTTGTGACAAAATTAGTTTAAGCTTTCAAAGGGTAAGCATCATGTGTTTGCATAATTTTCTCCAAGCAAAGAGTATTAAGAGCTCAGTTAATCATTTCTGACAATGGTGATGAGTTGCTTCCAAAATGATTTTATGTCGGCTCAGTCTTACTGTACTAGGTTTAAGGAAACAAGTTCTCAAATAGGCCACAGCTCCCTGCCAAGAGCTGTGGTTGAGTATGTACTGCCTGCATCCAGTCTCTAGCAGGCAGGCTGAAGCAGAGCATCTTAAAAAGGTTGTGGGAGGCTCTTCGATTACCTTGTAAGACCCAACTTTCATCTCCAGGAGACATCATTTTAAAAAGACCAAAGCCATAAAACATCCTTGGGCTTTCTTTATTGCCTTTGTTTTCACTTATTGCCTTTAAATGTAAGTCATTAGGAAGATTCACTCCACCAAAAAGACCGTGGAGAATTGACTGAAATAGAGCAAAATCATAGGATGGTTTTCTATCTGTACGAGTGTTGAATTAGTAAATCTAAGAGGTCTTTGAAAATGAGCAGATTTGATACACTCCTTTAAGGGGAGCATCCAGGAAATCCTCCTGACATGGGAACTACAGATTTGGCCGTCAGTTCCCCTTGTAAGGAATTAGCCTCTTGTCAGCCAAATGTAATAATAAGAAAATATGATATTCAGCTATGCTAGATTCACCAATGCAACTAAAGTTCTCCCCATAATACTGACTGCCTGAGCCACTGAGTCTTAAACTTTTTAATCCCCCTCTAGGTAAATATTCTCTGCATGTCAGGGGCCTCCTGCAGCAGTGGTTATGAGCTTAGCTTCTGTAGTTCAACTGCTTTCACACTGCCTGCCTTCAACCCTATTCTGGCCTTCACTAGCTGTGTGAATTTGGGCAGGTTGTTTGGGACTCTAAGTCTTTATTTCTTCTTCTGGAAAATAATGTGCGGGATTTGTTCTGTTTCCCCCCTCCAGATCCACTGAACTCCCTTCTCCAATCTTGTACCAATACTAGGAGGTAAACCATTCTAGATAGAATGGAAATTTAATTTATTGTCCAAAATGGGACACATGGAAGTAAAAGGGAAGGGGCTATCCATATCAGGAAAGGGTATAAACTGATATGGTTCCAGGCAAACCCAGAAATATGGTCATCCCTTAAATGGACTATGAGAGTGGGTTCATTTGCCCTCTGACATTGCATTTTAATTGGCTGCTAAGAGTATGGAAGAAGAGAAGAGAATGTTGCCAGGGTATTGATTTCCCTGACTTACTCTTTGTGGTATTAGCCAACAACTGGCTAAGGCCATTGACCAAAGGCCACAAGAGCTATTGGGTGGATTTCTCCAGGCAGTTATTTCTAGGTTCCAGTAACTGCTTCCTTCTCTCATCACTTGAGGCCCAGGGATGGTTAACTGTGCCTTCTGTGAGCATCACCAGGGTACTATTATATTTGTAATTTCCATACACCATGCCCATGACTTTGCAAACAGCTCCTTTTTTAAACTCTCCTCAGGTGATTCCCACTTGAGGGTGCTGTTTGTTTATTGCAGGACCCTAACTGATACAAAGCCACATAGTAATTGTGCCTACCTCATAGAGTTCCTGATTGAGTAATCCGTGAAACATGCGTAACGGCAAGTAATCATGCAAAAGTAGCAATTATAAATGATAAATTGCACTTTGCAAAGCATTTTTGCATACGTCATGCCATTTGGCCTCCAGACATGTATGACATGAGGATAGCATTATGTTCCCACTTAATAGTTAAGGAAATTGAAACTAATTAAGTTAAATGACTTATCCAAGCTTATGGCTCTGAATAATAGATTTGAGATTTGAACCCAGGATTCTTAATTCCAAAGCCATGTTCTTCCTACTGCACTACATTGTAAAGGTGTTTTAACCAAGAAAGTCTCATCAGATTGTTCTTCAACCTTCTCAGATGTAATTGTAAGACATCGTCATCAAGCATATGGAACTGCTTTTCATTTTTAATATTTAAAAAAACCATGATTAACTTACTGGAACAGAAGGAAGGTAAGATGTGCAGCAAAGGGGAAGAGGATCTACTGCAGTGATAAACTCCAAATGGCCCCTGCCCTCACTAGCCTGTTCCCATAAATGTAAAGTCATGGTTCCATGTGCTGTGACTCTGAGTGATCAACTTGCGCATTTCCAAAATGCATGCCAAGTACTTTTGGAAATCTTCAGAAGGATGTCTCACAAACCAGTCCATCAACGAGGGTCCCTAAAAAACTCTGCCCGTTTTTTTCTCCACTGCTCTTGCTCCCTCTCCTTGACATCGCTGTCTTCAAAGCAGCTTGGAGAAGCCTTGTCATTGCCCCTGCTGATGGTGCTGTGATCAAAGTATGTGCCAAGGACACTGTGTCCGACTGTTCCAATGTTTTTAATCTTTGCGGAACAGACAGAAGGGCCTCCTCCATTTTCTTAACCACACCTGCTCAGCTGGACCTGGATGCAGTAATCTTTGTGCTACCATTTCAAAACCTCTCAAGAATCCTTCCATCAATTTCTGGTCCCCATCTCTCAAACCACAAAGAGTCAGACTCTGTCCAAAAGGCTGGATAAGAAGTGGGCTCCATTCTTTGCCTTCTTTTCCCCTCTCCATTCAGCCTCTTCTTATTCCCAGTACTCACTACTTTACAAAGTACAACACGGAAATCCCCGTGCCTAAATACTGCTGGGAACACGCCAGCAGTCCCTGCATCCCAGCTCACAAAACCAAATGCCCTGCTATAGTAGATGTTATTTTGGTTTCATTATTTCAGAGTGGGCAAAAAGCACCCACTCCTGAAACAGAAACTCTCACCAAGCAGGTCTTATTAGCAGAAAAAATATACCGTTTATTGTAGTGAAGGGTCTCATCTCTCTGAGGATCAACTTGACCATCTTTCCCCAAAGACCAAGGGGTATTTATGGACTAAGTGGACAAAATAAGAATTTAGAAACTCTGTATTCCCACAAGACTCCTGCTATTTATTGACTTGATGTTTAGCTTAGGGCAAGTTGTTTAACCTCACTATGTCTTTGGTTCCTCATCTGGAAACAAAAAAGAACTAAAAATACTCTCCTCACAGGGGAGTTTTGTGGATTAACTAATTAGTGATCGAAAAGTTCCATATAAATGCTAAGTAATCTTACCATTCTTGCAGCAGATTAGTGATGTGTGCTCGGTGGTGGTGCTGCATGTGTCCTTTTGTTACTCAGTCCTCCCTGGGTGTCTCTGTTGTTGACCTCACCTGGGCCACAGCCTGGCTTTCAGACTCCCAGGGCGGGGCTCAGCTACCTGTAGCCTCAGAAGCAATGTGAAATTCAGGCCTCATGTCAACTCTTCCAAACATATCCACTGTCAGAAAGCAAAGTGTCAGATATTCCATCTGACAAGGACCACCACTAGAGAGCAGCCCATTGGAACACCACTAGGCTTTTTATCCATTCCTAGAGACCTGCCCTCCTCTGAGATAATTCCAAGGAAATAGGCTGGTTTGCTATCTGTTCCCAAATATGTGATTGACATGTACACAGTACACACACACACACACACACACACACACACACACACACGAGACACTCACACACAGAGTTCCCACGCCTGGCAAGAATGTGCAAGTTGGCTACTTGTAACTCATAGAAACAGTTACATGTACTAATGAGGGAAGCCATAGAGTAGTTAGTCCAAAAAACCAGAAAACTCCTAACACCATTCATATTTAGATTGGGAATGTATTACAAAAATTTTTTTAATAATTTATATTTTGCTTGGACTACTGTTAAAGATTGCTTGCTTTCCTTGAGCACGTATTAGCTGTCAGGTGGCCAACCTTCCCATTTCCATGTCTGTACTCAATCATTCCCTTTATCACTTTCCTCACTGCTTTCCTCTCTTCCCCTCCATCTTATTCTTCCTTGGATATCTAGCTCAAGTGTCTCTTCTAGAATTCCATGCCTGACTCTCACAAACTTCAGTATGTCCCACGTCTGTGTTGCTTTAACACTGAGTAGTGTTCATTTGGTCCTTAATATTTTCCACTTTATATTGCTATTTGCCTTTTGAAAATGAATCCCAGATGTTAACAAGGCTCTCTTGGCAGTTTTAGAGCTAAATAGCATCAATTTTAAACTCTATTTAACACCTAGGCGAAATTCAAAGCCGTCCTCAGGATTTCCTCAAAGTCCTTTAGGGGTTACTTTTCATATGGTCACCTCTGACTGTGGGCTTATACTCCTTTTGAAATATTTCAGGTTATAGATTATCTTAATGCCCTAGAGTACTGCCTTTATTCTGTTTGGGGTACACCTAAATATAAAATTCAGCCCCTTCTCAGTTTCCACAGAGTCTCTCTTCCTCAGTGAAAGCATTCATAATGCAGTAGTTATTACTGATGAATTGAGAATAATGGAGAAGGGACCCACTTCATGGCAACACAAACAGCTGTAAACTGAATGTGGGAGATCCCTGTTCCTTCAGTCATCTCACCTAGAGGGACTTTTTATTGACTAGGTCATGCCCCAGGCCTCATACCATCTGTCTGGGACCTCTCTTCCCCCATCAGTCACTCTTTTCTCCCCTTCCTTTTCACAGTAGAACAAACTTTCTCTCAGTTTCTCATGCAGAGTACCTAAGCCATCACTTTGGTTGTTTGGCTTGTGAATATTTCTGCCATCAGGGTCTTACCTTCTATCCCAAAATATCAAGATGTTTTCCCCCCAAAGATAGTTTCTTTTCAAGAGAAATCTCATGCCAGCTGTTAAGATGTCATTTTTCCACACTGCCCCATGCCCTCCCTATCCAATTACATTATTAGCTCTTCTAGGCCAGACTCCTTCTCATCTTTTTTTTTTTTGTATTCCTAATCCTCAGTACAACCTAGTTTCTATTAAGGCTGATTGATGGTGGTGATGTCTACTGTATGCAAATACAGAGATGAATCTGATGTGGATCTCGCCCTCAAGAAGCTCATAATCTAATATAAAAGTTAAGAGTTTAGGTATGATGATGATGGTGGTGGTGGTGATGATGATGATGATATTGGTGACCACTAACAAGAGAATCAAGGAAATGGGAAAGAAACTATGTGCTGTTGAGTTGGGAAGGATGGAAGGTTGCCTTGGATAGATAACCCATTACATGAATATTTGCACAGTGATAATTAGGAGTAAATTATACGGTAGTAGATGTGTAGAATTGTCTTCACAGTATTGGGTTTCACATAATGAAAATCTGTGACCAAATATTAGTTAAGCAATTGTTTCTTTTTTCTATAGTTTACCATTTGACATTATTTTAAAAGTTTTATATCTTATATCAACATTTGAAATTTTTATTTTAAAAGTAGACATACAATTAAAATTAAGATTACAAACTCCTACTGTCACTCCACTTAAGAAATAAAACATAAGTGGTACACTTGAAGACTTCCAGGTGCCTCTTCCTTATCTTATTCTCTTTTCTCCCTATCAGAGACAGCTAATCTGTGACATTTTAATTTAATTTTCTATTTGTGCTTTCTTTCTCGGATCACACTATAGTTAAAAACTTGTAACACAGGCCTTCCTGGCAGCAGACTTGTGGTTACAAATTCTCAGAGCCTTTATTTAACACTCAGGCCAATATGGATTCCTAGTAGTTTTCCCTTACCAGTGGGCAGAATTTTTTTACTGATCCACCCTTTTATTGAGGGTAGAATGCTTCATGGGTTCTGACTTTACAATGGGTTATCCATTCCAGCTTTACACAGTGTGTGGGCTGGAAATCTGCCTTGTCTCATGGGACTGTTGGAGCCATTAAAATACAAGCCGTATAGTTATTCACACTCTCCATCTTCATCTCCCTTTCTCCCTCCACAGGGAGGCAAAGGCTTCATCTTTCATTTACATTTCTGATTTCCAGCTCCCTGTTCATTTCTGGCCTCTGGGATTTTCCTTTCCTTTCTTGTGAGCTTAGCTCTAAATTTGAAAAGGTGCTTGTATTTTTATTCAGGGTTTTTAAGTCTTCCATATTGTCAGAAATGTAAGTGTCCCTGTAGATTTATCTAAGTCAATGGTTATGATTCCCAAGAGAAACAAGTTTGTTTGCCACTTTTACCAAGTTGCAACCACTAGCCTTCCATACATTTCTCAGCTGCATCAAGCACTTTCCCATTTTACTACTCTCTCTACCTGGAACCCTATTTCCCAGAAACTGGCTTCTTACCAGAAGCCAGTTTTAGGTCTCAGTTCCAATGTTTTCTCAACACAGAGGCTCTTGCTGACCACTCTATCCAAAGTGGTCCATCACTGAGGTACCCCTATCATCTTATTTTATTGTCTTTACATTTCCTTATTAGAAATTATCTTAATTTTTCTGTTTATTCACTGAATATAATTTCCACTTTCCATAATGTAAGGTCCTTGAGAGCAGGCACCATGACCATCTGACTCATATATGCCTGGAACAGTAATTAGTACATAGGAAGCTTTCAGTAAATGCTTATCATCTTAATCAATTAATTAATTTTTGAGTACCTATAAATGTACCAGCACTGGGAGCATCAACATGATCAAGACCTGCATAGGCATCTATTTCATCCGCCATCCTACCCTCGAATTCCCTTAACCACAGTGGTTTTGCAGCCCTGATTGCACATTAGAATTACTTGGGGACTTTTGAAAATCCTCATGCCCAGACTAAACTTCAGACCAACTAAATCAGAATCAGAATTGGGTGGGGCCTGAGCATCAGTTATTTTTAATAGTTCTCCAGGTGATTTCCAAGGGCAGCCAAAGTAAAGAGTCACCACTCTACCACATCCCCACCAAATGATAAACTACCCTGAGCTTGCATGTTCTTGCACTTTAAGCTCCAAGAGGGGAGGAATTGTGCCTATTTTCCTGCACTATTATGTCCCCAGCATTTAGCACAGAGCCTGAGAACTTGGGGGCACTGAACAATTATTATTGAATGAGTGGAAATCTTCAATACACTCCAAAAGCAGTACATGAAACTTGGGGAGTACTGTTCAATAAAAAAGACTTTCCTTATCCTTTTGAAGGGTATGTTGTCCTCACTTCTGATTTCTATGTAAAGGTGGTTTCCCTAAACACACCCCTGGACTCTCTCGGCCCTGTTTACTCACTCTATAACCAAGGAAGCAGATGGCTTCTCTGGTTGATAGAGATGAATAAAGGGCATGATTGGCTCAGCGCTGATGTTCCTCCTCTTTGGAGTGAGAGCTGGGAACACATGGGAATACACATCCCTCCTTCCTCTGGGAGCACCTCCCCTGTGGGGAAGCCTCCCTGCCTGATGTTGCCTGAGACAGGAATCTGCCTAATTCTGTGGTTGGTTTTCACACTAAGTGTCCTTCCAGTTGAACTCAATCATTAACAAGTACAGTGCTTTGATCTTTATCTGGCACTCCTCTGTTGTTCTCAAAAACCTCAGAACTCAAGTGGTAAAAAAGGATGCTATTTATTAGGGACCCCCTTAGAGAATTCCAAATACTTACAATTAAACAGAGTCTGCCATCTAAGTCATTATAGTCTCTGGTGTACATGATACATTTTGGACATTAAAGAAAAAGCCCACTTCCACCTGACAGCCTCTCAAATATTTAAAGATGCCTGCCATGCCTCACTTTTTGAGGTTTTTTTCTTTATAAAGATATATTATCCCAGATTCATCAATAACATGTGTTGGGGTTTCTCTCACAATGTAACCTCCTCATAAGGCATTTCACTCTATATCTATTCTTCTCAAGCTGTGCTGCCCAGCAATGAATTCAATGGTCTTCAATATATGAAATGAGAAAGAGATATTTATTTATTTTTTATTAAATCTGTCTTTTTAAACACCAGATTGGATGTACATCTCCGTCTTTTGTGTTTTTATGTTTGTATGCTTGTTTATTTTCCCAAATAAAATGAAAAGGATCAAGCTATTGCCCCCTATATAGCTAATGATTCAAAGTGGGTTTTCTATTTTATTTTATTTATTTATTTTTTATTTTTTATTTTATTTTTTAAAATAAGTTTATTTTATTTATGTATTTATTTTTGGCTGAGTTGGATCTTCATTGCTGCATGTGGGCTTTCTCTAGTTGAGGTGAGTGGGGGCTACTCTTCGTTGCGGTGCACGGGCTTCTCACTGCAGTGGCTTCTCTTGTTGTGGAGCACGGGCTGTAGGCGTGCAGGCTTCAGTAGTTGTAGCACGTGGGCTCAGTAGTTGTGGCTCGAAAGCTCTAGAGCACAGGCTCAGTAGTTGTGGTGCACGGGCTTAGTTGCTCTGCAACACGTGGGATCTTCCCGGACCTGGGATCGAACCCACGTCCCCTGCATTGGCAGGTGGCGTCTTAACCACGGCGCCACCAGGGAAGCCCATGGGTTTTCTATTTTAAATTGAAGGCATTTATGAATCATTCAGTTGAACTAGAAAACAACAAGAACATGAGAAATTTTATCAGACCCACATTCACTAGAAACAAATCAAAAATATAAAAAATAAGTTCGCAAGCTCTCAGTACTTTTTAAACTAGGTAAATAGTTGATGATAGATTGATTGACAGATTATAGATAAATGCTAGATACACTTAGCCATATTACCTATAATGTCATACATACATATCTTCCTATAAAAATTAAATTTGCTAGGTTAGAAAGAGAAGCAGATCCAACTATATGAGATTAGTGAATAGAAGCAGAAGAATAAAGCAACTAAATAATTCTCTGCTTAGAAAGAATGCAAAAAAACTAAAACTTGGGCAGATGCTTATACCCTGCAGCAAAGGAGCACTTAAGCTGGGAGAGTCTGACTATCTATTTACTTCATGAGCACTTATCACTGTGAGCCCACAGTTTTGACAGCAGTGCCTGATTAGAATGAGAAAGATTAGCAGAGACAAAAACAAGGAGCTGATGCTATACTATTATTTAGTGAGTCATGGGGAGGGGCTCAAGGAGGAAATATAGTGAGGTGTTCACTAAATGTTGATACAACCTAAATCTTCCTCTTCATGAGTGCCCCCCTGTATACCTAAAGGTAACTGAAATATGGCAAGCAAACTTGTCTTGCTGAAATATACCACAGTTTCCCAACATTGGAATTCAACCCAGTCCGACAGAGTGACGAACTGTAGGCCCAGAGAGTAGTGCTGAGTCCAGCCATGAAATTTCACACAGGAAAGGAATTCACATCTGTTCTTAAATGACAATAAACCAGAAAGATGGAAGATTGATTCAGAAGCTTCTGCAAATGTTATAGCTGTTAAAGTACATGAGGACTTAAAGGCATTCCTTTCTATACGTGTAGACACCAGGCTAGTAATCCATTCAGCAGGAAAACAAGCTAACAGTTTATGCTCCCTGAATTGTGTTTTCTAAATATAAAATGAAGGGGCTGAGACTGTGGTGGTGGCTCACTTTGAAAGATTCGGCATCTGCTTCCATAAACATCTCTGAGGGCTGTGTGCCAGGACCTGTGCAAGGAGTTTGACACCTCTTACTCGACTTGTTACAAATGTGAGCAATTCTGAAAATATCTGCAAGTAAAATGGTTCTTCCTAAAGAAATAGGATAGAGAGTACACATGTCATAGTAAACATTAACATGAATAAAATATTGTATGCAGTAATGGAAATGGCACACATTAAGCAAATAGACAGTGAAAACTTTGGAATAATGATATGATTTTGGCTCAATTAAAGTAAAAGTGAAAGAAATGAACTAAATTCCTTTTCTCTGCTGCTTCCATATTCTCTTTCTTTCCTCACTTCCTTCTTGCCAATTTTTCTGGTCTCCACCAAGAGTTATTTCTCCCTGGAAAGGACTTTGATGGATACAATCTCAGCGTCCTCTAATAGACCAGGTTATGAGAAGGAAAATATGCAATAGGTGATGCATTAGCATTCACTCTCTGAGTCTATAAAGTAAGCTTCTGTACCTTTCAGGAATGAGCAGATATACCAAGGACTCATGGAGAGGCAAGGAGAAAACAAGTATCTTATGTTTGCTTTATTCTTTTCCA
The DNA here is from genome assembly GCF_949987535.1 of Balaenoptera acutorostrata. Classification (NCBI taxonomy): domain Eukaryota; kingdom Metazoa; phylum Chordata; class Mammalia; order Artiodactyla; family Balaenopteridae; genus Balaenoptera; species Balaenoptera acutorostrata. The sequence goes on along the minus strand of NC_080069.1, from coordinate 66,701,388 downwards.
TATTGCTATACACCTTTCTTACTGTCTCCCTCCTTTTAAAGCCTTACACTCTTCCCAAGTCTCATATTTAAAAGTAGAAGAAACTAATAGATTGAATTTACCCTATATACAAAAATGGCATGTATATAGAATATATACTCCTCCAATTACATTTGCAGCACAACTATGCAAATAGATTTTCTCTACCAGTTATTCTGAAATGCCCAAAATTAAAATCAGTAGAAAGAGGTTGTCTACACAATAAAATATTAAGCAGTCATTAATTAAAATAAAAACATATGTACTTGTACATGGCCATGATACATTGTCAAAGTAAAACAGATTACAAAACAGTATGTAAAGTATGATGTTATTTTATGTTTAAGTGTGCAATCTTTATATCTAAATATAATCAGGAAGTATATACATCAAAATGTTTGCAGTGATTGTATCTGAGTAATAGGTTTCTAGATCATTTTAGTTATCTTGCTTATACTTTTCTGAATTTTTTCTAGGTTTATGACTTATGTTTATATTTATTAAAACACACATGAAAATGGGCGTGGGTGGATCATGAGAAGATTAGACAAAGTCAGAGTAATTGGCTGAGCTGGGACTTGAACCCAGGCATGCTGCTCTGAAGCCTCTGGTAGATTCGACTCTAATACAGGTACCTCCAAGCTAATCACAACTGCAATAAGGTGGAAAAAACATTTATAACAACAATAGAAGGCTGAAGAAAGAAAGGTTAGAAATAAAGAAAGAAGTTTAGTAGCAGAAACCAAAAATAAATTCTCAGTCATTTGCATCTCTCACTTTGTTTTTGTTGCTAGTCAAAAATAAAAATACCCAAATTAATTGATTCAATGGTTAGGTTCATTTGACAGCTGTTATTTATGCTGTATCTAAATTGTTACAAAAGTATGCCTCTATGGTATAATAAGATGGGATGATGCAAACACAGTTGTATGTGTGTGTGTGCACGTGCGTGAGCATGCACACGTGTGTTTAACATACAGGAAAGCACATACAGCTCGAGTAGTCATCAGAAAAAGAATAAAACAGATCAGTTCTGAAATAACATTGTTTCCTCACATCTCTAAAAGGAACCTTTAAATAAAATTCCATTCATATTTTCTTCCCTTTGGAATCAGAGGGAACAAGTTATACATCTTTCTCAAAGATGAATCCCTGATCCGTCTTCAAAAGACTCACTGGGGAATCCTGGGTGTTACACTAAACTTCCTAAATATATATCTATTTCTCCCTAAAGTGATACTTATACAGACTAAAATCAGAGATCAACAGAGCAAAATGTGTATATATAGGTTTTGAAGATAGTCACCGCTTGGAAAATTTATTAAAGCATATTAAATATTTCTAGCATGGCTTTTTAAAATGAAGTTAAGTATTTATATAAGTACAATTGTATTAAAGTGGTAACAAACCACTCCCATTTTTCTTCCTACACATGTGTGTGAAAATAATATTTGTTCTATCTATAATGTCTTTAAGTCTATTTTGTTTTCAGTCTTCCTCAGTTGCTCCTATATGGTATTTGCTAAGCCCTTTCAAATCAGAGCCCACGCAAATGTTCTGTGGCGCTCTACTCCCTGTTGGCAAAATGTGTTTGTCTTCAACAATTTCAAAGGGTTGTCAACTGAAAACAAGCCAACTAGCATCTTTTGGTGAGGAAATGAAATTCTTAACTTTATTATGGCCATAAAAGTATCTTCCTTCTTGGACAGGGAATTATAGATTACAGTGGAAGTCTATGCAGCAAGTAGTTTGTGGAGTATCAATAACTATCTGGTGACTAAAAACACAGAAAGTTCTTTCTAATTCAACATGCATATAATAAATCTGGAGTCTAAAGATAACTTTATTTTCCAGGTTCTTACCTATCACCATTTCAGAGATGGATTATATTAAAATATTTCACCAGATAAATAACATGCAGAGAGTGTAGCATCTCCAAGCCAAATGCGATGTATTATTCAGGAAGGATATATTAGAAAACATAGCTACTTTTTATATCTTTGTTATTCAATTCTCATTTTTATAATATTTTATCATGTTCATGATGTATTCACTTATTAGATATATTTTTAAGAATAAATACCAATATATTTGGATAGTGTGTTCAAGGGTGGTTAAGTTTGTAAACCACTGCTCTAAGAAAATAAGACACATGCACAGAAGAGGAAAAGAAACAGTTTAGCCACACTAAAAGTCTTAAAGTCTAGCAGGCTTTAAGTAGGTAGAAAAATTATTTACCTTTAAGTAGGTAAAAAAAAATATTTAGAAAATAAACATATTATATGGAAGAAAAGCTGTATCAATGCAGGACAGAGATTTTCCCAAAATAAATGAATGAAGGAAAATGCAATACTAATAAAAAATTGAAAATTTAGACAGGGGAATCATTAAGCTGATTGGCCTGTTTTTCTGTTTAGAGCAGTTCAAAATTCCTTGCCTAATGGAAATGGCATTGTAAGAAAAAGGTTACAGAATTTGTTAAAAGTAACTTGTAATATACTTGGTCAGTTGCTTTGTTTTGCTACATTGACAGTGAACTCAGTATAAACATTATAACAAACTTGAAAACTCCAGGCAGGACCTTGTAGGCATTAATACCACCTCACAATTGTGACTGAGTTTAATTGTGTCCCCACCTCCTGCCTGCCCCTAAAAGAGTAACTACGTAACCAAAAGGCAGAGCTCATGTGGTTGAGAAGAGTAGAGGAAGCAGAGAGGGGGGGCAACATCCTGCAAGAAAAAGGCAGGTGAAATAGGAGCGTCATTCTGGTCATATTAATAGCGCAGAGAAGAAAGGGAGAGGAACAGGGACATGGTAGAGAAGGCCTTGAGGATCAGGGGAGCTAAGTATGTGCTTTCACCCCTAGTCACACAATCCAGAAAACAGCAAAATTAAAAGAGGCAGAAAGTTTGCTTGTGAAGTATGAAGTCCTCCAGATGGAGAAAGACGAGGCAAGCCAACAAAGTGGTCAAGGACCTAGCAAGATGGAGGGTCAATCAGTTTATTAGAAATATAGATGTAAAACATTAATGTCAGAAACCCAAGCAAATATCTTTTGAAAACTCCCCAGCATAGCAGCGATACCCCAAACACATCGGCCTTGGAGAAGCTGAAAAGTCAAATTTGACACTGACATGCTGGCAAGTAGTTTAAGTCAAAGTCTTAGGCTTTAACAGCTGAAACCAAGTCATTTAAAAAATACAATAAAATCTGGAGCTATAAAGACTGTGGAAACTTACTTAAGAGCATGAGCTAAAGATAACCAGGAATTTGCCACTGGGAACTATTTAATGCTTTTGATGGAGCTGTAGCACATAGGGTCTAAGGTAATTGATATACAGAAAGAACAAGCTAATAAATACTAGTTCTAGAATTTCTATGATTTAAGGAGGATAGGAGTGGTAAGTTGATGGATAAGTCCCACAATGCTTTTCTTTTATAAGGTCTGCTAAGCCTAGTTGGCAATCGCATTTCAAATCCATTCATAAGGTCCCTATAGAAGAATAAAAAGCAAGTGTCATGTGTCTGGACACTCACCAAAAAAATAGAACAAAAGTTGCGTATACATGCTCAGCATTAAGAAATGTGTTAAACTATTATTTCTGGTGAATCCATTTAGTGTGGTTTTTATATGCCTAGAAATGTAGACTATTTCTAATCTGCTGCTTTACTATAGCCTTTAATAAATTCTCCCTATAGAAACAGAATAACAACAGGAAGGGCCTCAGACAGGGAATAAGGAGATAAGAGTGAGAATTACTAATCTTTCTGGCCTTGTTTTTTGTTTTTCGAATTCTGTTTTTGTGTGTGTGTGTGTTAGTTTTTGTTTTAATGAGGAAGTTGATTAAGATAGGTTTGAACATGCTATGACTCTGCAATTGAGGATGTAAACTTACTAACAAACTTCCAATCAGATCAGCACTGCATTGGTTAGCTATTTCTGTGTAACAAACCACCCCAAAACTCAGTGGCTTAAAATAATAACGTTTTATTAATTCTGGTGTTTCTAGAAGTCAGCAAGGATGTGGTGCTGAACTGGGCTGGGCTTAGTGGATCTCTACTAGACCTGCTTATGTCTGCAATCATGTGGCAGGTCAGCCAGATGCTGGGGGCTCCAGGATGCCCCTGCAGGGACCTGGATTGCTTGGATTTGAATCCTGCCTCTAAAATTTAATATCTGTGCAGTCTTGAGAAAATATCTTGTCTTTTAATTCCTAAATAGTCTCATCTATAAAATGGGAATAACAGTACCTTCACAGAGTATTGGTGGGAGTATTGAATAATATATATATCCTGACATACAGTCATTTAATAAATGTATGATATTTTATTAGTAGTAGTACTGATTGGAAAATATTAACAAAGATGCAAATTACAAGAATGGGGAAGATCAGTAAATTTCTAGCTGGACTTGCAAATGGCTAAGCATCAATAATTTGTGAAGTAAAATACAGTACCAAGCACATACCGACTGTGTAACCTAGGTTTTAACTATCTCTAAACTATTTCATTGAAATCACGATGAATTCTTCTAATACATAAATCAGCAAAGTATATAAATGCTTTGTACTTACTTCACTTCTTTTAAAAAAATGGGATTCTGAATCACTTTTGTGCATTTTAAAGAAAGGCTTTATCAAAGCAATCCATAATTATAGCAGCCCTCTCCTGATAGGACCAGGGGACATATTCTAAATCAAGTCTTTCATGGAATTAGAGAGAAGTGTTACCATTCCTTTTTCCCCCAAACTTCACTTACAGTCCTTTCACCCATTACCCAGTAAAGCCATAAAGGAACCAGATCAAAAGTTCTGCAATCTCAAGTTCATGTATCATAAAAAGAACATATTCTACCCATGGGTAGGAAAAGGAGGCAAATCCAAGTTCCTAACCACAGACCATAGCTAGGGAGTGTGTATCAAACACCTATCCCTTGGAAGAAGAATGGCAGTTCTTCTGTGAGATGAAAATAAAGGAGAAATAGGAGAAAAGAACGTTGCCAAGTCACCAAAGAAACCAATTATGCTTCCAAGCAGCCAGAACATAAGCATATGCCTGTGGGCCCAGGGCTTAAAAGAAATCAGAGAATGTTGAAAGAAAATCAGGCTTCAGATCTAAAGGAAATCATCTTCTTGTGAATCCTGCCTGCAGTTTTGATTTTTTTTTTCTCTCAATAGAATTTGCATGAACCGTTTCAATTCATTCTCCTTGCACAGATACAGCACATTTACCAGCATGCTGACATTCCAGTGGAAGAAGTGGAATTTGATATATGACTTTTGGTCTCCTTCAGTAGAATGGACTACTCTCACAAACTTTGCTTTTGAACTTCAGAAAGGATGAGGCTAATATTTATTGAGTACCTGATATGCAGCAAGAAACTGACAAATGTTTTCATGTACGGTTTGTCACTTAATTCTTGCTATAACCCTACAAGGCATTAACCCCATTTTACAGATGAGAAGACAAGCTCAAGAGGTCATGTGGCTTGGCCTAGGTCACAGAGCAAACATTCCACTGGAGCCAAATCAGAATGAGTGCTTGCCAATTAAGAGAGAAAAATATACCGCAAGCATGCAGGTCACCACTCCCTTCCCACCACCTTTTATCCCCCTTTGGGATACTTCCTGAAAATAGCTACATTTCACCTCTACTGCATTCATCTCCATGCACACTGCATAAATGCCTCAGACAGAAAGATCCAGCAAAGTTCTCAAATCAGTTACCCAAACACCATGCACACATACACACTCAATGAAATGCAGAGGTGGGAGGGGAAAGGGAGGTAAAAATGAAAGTCTGTCTGTGGAAGAGAGATGAGTATAAATGAAACTTGGCTTGCAACTTCTGTGCTCATTAACCTGTGTTTTTCAGAGATCTATTTTCAATTGCTGGTTTACCACCCTGTACTGGGAAGTGCCCATAAAAGGAAAGCGTGAGAGATCAGGAGCCCAGTTATTCCTTTATGCACCAGTCACAATCAATTGCCAGCATATAAACTTGAATACCTCGTGGACTCAAATGGAGTTTAGCCCATAGATACTAAACTTCCTTTAAGACACAGATATCTTGTAAATTGAGTTTCATGTACTTCTGTCCTTTTAGGAAATTTGGGTGGTTTAATTCTGATTGCCTTGTCTGTGCCTCTGGAAGTAAAGTGTCTGTAGAGAGACTGAGAACTTTATAAGACTTTCTGTAGGTAACTAGTAAATTATGAGATGGTCAAGTGTAGGCTACATGTGGATACAAATGTAACCTCGAATTCACTGTTAGGGTCATATGTGTTATTTCTCCAAGAAGTTCTGGGAAGCGTTTACACTTCATGAGTAGGATCTATGCACTAAGCATGATGCTAAATGTTCAATATAGGTGGTCTCACTTAAGTCAATTCTGTGTTTTACGCTCATGTTCACAAGGAGTTGCTCATGAGGTGGTTTGAAAAAGGATGTGCGCTTGTATTTGCCTGTTTGACCTCAGAAACTGAGCTGAGAACAAAGCAGGGTGGTACTTGTGCTGGTTGGGAAGAACTCTGTGACACTGATGTCATGGTTTGAGTCAATACAGACACTTGAGAGGACAGATACTCTGTGGCCTTTCTCTTGGTGACACTATATATGGAAAAAGACAAGAAGCCTTAGGATGCAGTAGTAGAAGTTGTTGATAAAGGCAGAGTTCAATAGTGACCTGGGTTGAGACCAAAGGCAAATAAAATATTTATGGTTCCAGTTTTTGATTTCTTAAAACAGGGAATAAAGGATACCCACGTTTTTTGGTCTAAAAACTAATTGAAATTACTTCCTGAAGTGAAAATTAGAAATCAGAGGAAATGTTTTTAAAGAAAGACACATTTAAGAGAACCTGCTTATTGAGGGAATCTCAGTTCCTTGTGAGACAAAGGCCTAGACCAGCGTAGGTCTCTGATTGTTTGATTCCCTAGGCACCTGGTCTCCTTTCTCTCCTGCTACCCAGAAGATCAGATATTTGTGGTAGAGTTTGTTTGGCTACAACCTGTTTGGGGAGGAAATTCAGATTCACTGCCAAGGTGTACCCAGGAAGACATTGCCACTGAACTCATTTCACCAAGCAAACAAAGCTGTAGCTCAAACACCACTGTGACTCTTTCAGACCTCCCTGGTGATGGATAAAAGCCTCATAAGCTAAATAGTTTTTTCCCTGTCAGTCAACATTTGACTCGCATTAGTGAAGACCTCTCACAATTCAATGATATGCTCGTTGATCAGGAAAGAAGTATCTGTATTTATTTAATGGCTAGTCTCTTCAGCTGGTGTTATTTCAAGATTTCGTTTTTGTATTGTATAAACTGCAAGCAATGGCTATCTGCCCCATTTCTTTTCAATCCTGTTCAGTGTTAGTGAGGGATATCAAATTGACAGGCTCAGAGAGAAAACAGGAGTTATCACAGCAGAGTAAAGTTGCAAATATCCCTTCTGTTTATGGTCTCCAGAGCTGCCGGTGACCCTGGTGTTACTGTGGAGAGAAGAATGCACAAGCAAGTTAGTTGGGCTACAGGTTGAATAAATAACATTATTTTGAAAAAGGAAATTCTTAGGGCTCACTGGATTGCCAAGGAATCTTTAGCTTCATCTCCATCCTTTGTTTTACAAAAGGGTGCTATTAAAAATATTTGCTGCCCCAAATATTCTTGTATTTTCTTTCCATTTCTCTAAATCCTGGCAATACTTTAAGGCCTAGCTTCTATTTCACCTCCTCTGTGAAGATTTTCCTGAGCACTCCAACCCACAGCAATTGCATCTCTTCCAAACTCCTCTGGCTCTAGGAGGAAAGGATATAATAGTGATTACATCATAGCATAAGCCTGAGTTCCAGCTGTGATTCGCACTGGTTGCGTGGTGTTGGGAAGGTTACCTCTCACCTATGATCCCTGATTCCCTCACCCATAATTCTCATCTAGTAATACTTTCCCTCATTGAATGGTGATGAGGATTAAATTAAAAGTGCCATGGGTAAAGACCTGACCCATAATCTCTCAAGCAATTTATCATATTGTCTTTAACCTTGTTATTTACATAACCTTGTTATGTTTCATATGTTCTTTTTTTAAAAATTATTTATTTATTTATTTATTTATGGCTGTGTTCGGTCTTCGTTTCTGTGCGAGGGCTTTCTCTAGTTGCGGCAAGTGGGGGCCACTCTTCATCGTGGTGCGCGGGCCTCTCACTATCACGGCCTCTCTTGTTGCGGAGCACAGGCTCCAAACGCGCAGGCTCAGTAGTTGTGGCTCACGGACCTAGTCGCTCCGCGGCATGTGGGATCTTCCCAGACCAGGGCTCGAACTCGTGTCCCCTGCATTGGCAGGCAGATTCTCAACCACTGCGCCACCAGGGAAGCCCCCCCCATGTGTTCTTTATCTTAAGGAGATTCTAAGCTCCATATCAGAATCATGTGTCTTATTTACTTGTGTTTATATCCTCTACCACCTATTTTAGTGCTTAGCACTAAAATAGTTTTAGCTGTCCAGGCACAGTAGACTGATGCCTTGATGTTTTAACTGGTGTAAATAGCCTTGACAGAAAGAAGAGAGCTATGTCCTAGAGGTAGGAGCAGCCTATGAGTATACGCACGCTCCTTCTGATTAGTATATGCGGCCATGGTATGGTGCATATAGCGGAGAGAAAAAACACTTCAGCAGTTTGAATGGCTCTTGCCACAACTGTGGCAGAGGGGGAAGTTTTCTAAAGTGAAAACAGGCAAATGCCATAGACGAAAGGGTCTAGTATGCCTTGGAGAAGCAGTTTTAAGTGCATATTTTTCTCGTTTATTCAAGTTAATGAAGACTGGCCAAATAATCCCTCCCAGAATGCTCAGAGTATAAACCTGGGGATCTCCTGGGATCTAAGGGGGGAGTGGAGACCAGCAAGTTCCCTCAGATTTGAGTGACTAGTGCTGGAGCCTAGAGGAGAGGTGGTTCTGCTAGTGGGTAGCTATAAACTTGTGTGGGAAGTGGTAGTAATGTATTACCATGGTAATTACAAGACCAGCAAGTTGCAAGGAGTAAGACATTTGACCCTATCACCAGTGGCTAAGGCAGGATCCCTTTGTTATATCTGGGAATGTGACTAGCAAAATCATAGTCATGTGGTTGTTTGGCAAAGCACCCTAGATTGGACACAGACTGATTACATGCTTAAGCATCATGAGTCACTCAGTCTTATATTCAAACTCTTCATGATTTTTCTGTTGCATCTTGTACACTCACACTGAGCCTTCCAGAGTGATCCCTGTCCTGTGGATCAGCTATATTACATTCACTCATTCCACAAACAATGCCTTGTGCACCTACTAGGAGCCAAGCATTGTATTAAGTAATAGAGTTACTAAGGTAAAACACACAGTCCCTGCCCTGAGGAAACAGGTCTACCAGGCAAGACAGAGAAGAAAAGAGTCGGTTACAAGCAGTATGATAGAATGCAATGATAGAGCGATGCATAACACAGTGTGGGAGGAGGACTCCTCATCCACACAGCTGCAGGGAACAGAAGTCAGAGAAGCCTCCTCAAACAAGTCCCTTTGGATTGAGTTTTGTAAAGTGAGGGTATTAGCCAGAGGAAAGCAGAAAGAAAGAGTATTCTGCATAGGGAGTACTGTACATACCAATGCAGGAAGGCGTGAGGGCACACTCCAGTGTGAAATTCATTGGCTACAACTACAGCTCAGGGCATAACAGGGTAAAGAAAAGAGCTGGGGGGTGACGCAGGGGTCAGATCATGAACCCTATGTGTGCCACGCTACTGGGAATGGATGCGATACTGTTCTCAGAATATTAAGGAGTACAAAAGAACACAATTTGATTGGATATTCCATTAAAAGCCCGGAAAAAAGCTGGATGGAAATGATGGTGGATAAGGAGATCTGGGAGAAAGAATAAATTTTATTTGATTATGATAACACTGTGGTACTTGGGAAAGGTTCAGATGAAGACATCCAGTGGAGAGTTAGATGTTGTTCCTGGAACTGGGAGCTAAATATGCAAGTTGGGGAGTCAATGGTAATTAAAGCCACAGAAGTGTATTAAATCACTCAAAGAGAGTGTGTAGGATGAGAAGAGTAGAGACCAAAATTTTGGGATGAGCATTTCAAGAAGAAAACTTGATAGATAATTAGAAACAGTGGCCAGAGAGTCAGAAAAAGAGTCATGAGAAATGTTCATGGAGGCCAAGGGAGTGGAGAGTTCTCCGAGAGAACGAAATGATCAACAGTAACAAATGTCACTTGGCTGGAAATTGACTTCCAGTTTGACATTTTAATCCTCATCACAATTCTCTAATAAAATACTGACTTCCTAATTTGATTGTTGACAGTTGCCTTGCCCCACCCTGATTATAATTTCAGATTTTCTGTGACTCAACAAGGGAGGCAGAATTTCCAGAGCATAAGCAGGTACTAACTGAACTGCAGCTTCTTTTTAATATGAGAGTGGCCTAGCACCAACAACAAAGTTAAAGGGACAGCATATGAGAGACGCGGTCCAATGTGAAATGGTCCCCAGTTTAGTGTTTATTCTGAGAGTTAGCTCAGCACTTCTTTCTGCTGATGGGGAGAAATATTCATAGCACCTTCTCAGACTCCCAGACTGCAGATTCCTCATCTCAACACTTAACTGCCCAACAGCTGCTCATTCTGTGCCCAACTCAGAAAGATTTATTTTCAGCGACCATGAAATGCCATACTAACCATGCCTCACAAGGGTTGGTTCTTTCAGAAAGACTTCCACCTTTGTCTGGCAAACCTGGGAAAACTGTCGAGTCTATTCCAAAAGAATGTCAATGTCAGGTTCTAAAGTCTAAAGAAATTAAACAGTTTCTATATTGAGATTTCATTAGTTTCATACAAAAAAGAAAAATATGATACATATTCCCATAATTGCTTTAGAAACATCTCATAGTATTTTGGCCATGTCAGTTATGTATTGCTATATAACAAACAACCTTAAAACTTAGATTGAAACAATGAATTATTATTTTTCATCAAGATTCAAAGGTTTGGTTTGATATTTTCTATGTACATTTGAACTCGCTCACATGACTGCATTCAGCTGTTGAGTTGGCTGAGATGGAAAGTTCAAGATGGCTTCACTTACATGTCTGGCAGTTGATGCTGGCCGTGGGCTCGGGCACCTCTGTTCTCCTCTACATGATCTCTCATTCTTCAGTAGGGTAGACTGGCTTCCTTGCATGGCCATCTCAGGGCAGCACTGAAAGAATGTGAATGTGGAAGCTGAAAAGCCTGGTAAGGCCTCATCTTGAAAACCACACAGAATCACTTCCACTGCATTTTATTTTCAAAGCAAGTTATGTGCCACTCAGATTCCAGGTGAGGAAATAGAATCCATCTTCTGATTGGAAAAACTACAAAATGTTTTTCTTCAGGCCGTGTGTGTGTGTGTGTGTGTGTGTGTGTGTATTTAGTATTATTTTTTACCTAGTTGCTATTCACTGAAGACACACTACAGAATAAAAACTAAAAGCAAATTCTTTGAAATCAGAGTACTTGAGTTTTAATCCCAGCTCCTCCCAGCTCTGTCAGCTCTGCTACTACTCACCTCAGTGGGTTACAAGAGTATTTTATGGTATTTTACTTATAAAGTGCTTAGAAAAGTACCTGGTATATAAAAAACACTCAGTGATTACTATCTTTATTTATTAGTATCTTAGATGTCTTATTTTTCTATTCTATATTATAACTATTTTGCTATGTTATTACAGGCTCTTCACATATGTAATTTAAATTTCTATCCAGCAGTTCTTTATGTGGCTGTGCTATAATTTTCTTAACCGTCTCCTCTATAGTATATTTAGTCTAATTCCTATTATTAGGTATTATATACTGAATGCAATGATTGTTTTTAGGTATAAAGCTGTTTGCATTTTTTTGATATACTTGGATCTGTGTGTATTTGTCTATATGTTTGTGGTTATTTCCACAAGATAGATTCTCAAGGTTGGAAATTCTGGTAATTAATTGTCTAAGATATCTGATACGTATTGCCAGATTCCTTCCCAGAAGAGCACATCAGTTTATACCCTCACCAACAATATATGAGAAGGTGTGCCTCTATACCCTCAATTGTGATGCTTTACCTGTGGCATTATCTCCAGATAGAGCACATGAGAAATCTGGACTCTCATTTTCTCCTCCCTGTGAAAGCAGATTAAAACTAAGCAGAAAAGCAGCCCTAGATGCCATCGAAAAAGGTTGGGGAAAAGATGTGGGGGGTAAGAGCAAACATGTCTAGTAAAAATAGAAAAATATAATATTCACATTGAAAAAATTAGTTGCCGTCTATCCTTTCAGCAATAAACTAAAAGATATGCACTTAAAGTAATAGTTAAAATTGCTATTTTTATTTGGTGGCTAGTTTGATTTTCTTTAGTGATAATGTCTAAATAATGAGAGAAAGAGATACCAAACATCAGAATTTCTACAGCAGCCAAAATGTCCAGTTACGACCCTCTGCAAAGCAAAATAGGATAATAGGTGGATTTGACATTTACAGATAATTTTCTCTTCCATCATTAGATGGATGACTCCAACACAATGACAGTAAGTCCTTATCTTCCAATCATATTTAATAGAACAAATTTGCTATACTCATGAACATGAATAGACTCTTGGCAGTGCGGGTTATTTTAATGGACACATCACTTTAAGCTAAACCTTCTCCATCTGTTCAGCTCTCTAATTACCAGTGCATAAAGTACATAATTCACAATTACATCATAAAAATAAGATCTACATTATATCAACTCATGTCGGAGCTTTTCAATCTACGCTATTTGGCATCTGTTGCCATATTAATATTTGCTCCCTTTCAACAAATCAGAGACAAATATACCACTTCTCAGTTAGGAAAATCTGAAAAAAAATTACACGTTTGCAAGAGGAAAGGGAATTCTCTATCATACCATTTCCTTTTATAATCATGCCTTATTGTTCAGTATCACTTACTTGCTCCTGTAATCAGTCAGTCCTACAGGATCCAATCCCTTTCTGAGTTGGGCCTTCACAACTTTCATTGGAGAGAGTCAAAACTAATTTAGTCACAAAAAGCTTAATTTTGCACATATGACAATGCTAAAGTTATTTCTCAGCTCATTTTAAGAATATAAGTGGGCTTCCCTGGTGGCGCAGTGGTTGAGAGTCTGCCTGCCAATGCAGGGGACGCGGGTTCGAGCCCTGGACCGGGAGGATCCCACATGCTGCGGAGCAACTGGGCCCGTGAGCCACACCTACTGAGCCTGTGCGTCTGGAGCCTGTGCTCCGCAACAAGGGAGGCCGCGACAGTGAGAGGCCTGCGCACCGCGATGAAGAGTGGCCCCCGCTTGCCACAACTAGAGAAAGCCCTCGCACAGAAACGAAGACCCAACACAGCCAAAAATAAATAAATAAAATAAATTTTAAAAACTTAAAAAAAAAAAAAGAATATAAGTGATATAATTGAGATTATATAGAGAAAATTAATTATAATTATATACCATATATATGCATACATAGGTATGTGTATGTGTATGTATGTGTGTGTATATATATATATATATATATATATATATATATATATATATATGTTTTCTCATTCGAGGGCAGATTGGATTAGTCTGGGTATCTGTTAGATGGAAAACCATAAGAGGAGACTAAAAAGAGAAGTAAGGAGAATGGGAAAATGATAGATGGGCCAGCCCATCCACTTGACTCCCCCAAGCCCCTGTCCCACCTTAGGGTCTGAAGATTGGGTGATGTGCAGAATTTGCTGAAGACCATGTCCCTGGCTGCCCTGCCGCCTTGCTCTGGGGTCCTACATGCTTAACTGTTCTCTTTGCTTAGCTTTGGACTTGATACAGTTCTTCAGTTTTTATAATTGCTGGCATCTGTTTGCCTTTGCATATCTGGTTCACTGAAGGACAGGGGTACTTCCTGTTCTCTTTGTGTAGTGTCACCATGGTGACACACTCACCTGGAGGCTTAATAAAGTCCTCATTTTTGGTGACAGTTATGTAAAACGTGGACAAAGAGTTGGAGGTCTCTGAGTGCTTCAGAGGGCAGAAAGGACTCCCAGTTCAAGGAAGCCAGAAGGCTTTCCTTTTGCTACAGATTAGAGTGATATAACTCAAGCAAATAAGGCTAGAGAATGCTGGCTTAGATTCTGGCTTCCACACTAGGGTGAAAACACTGTTAAAATTCTTTTATTAATTCTGAACTAATCACTCAGGAGAGAATAGCATCTTGTTGATGAAGGGAGTATCCCGTCAATCAGACATGCAACTGGTTAGCTGATCCTTCACCTTATACCTAGCTTCTAAACATTTATCAACTCATACTATGATTTTTTCTTTACATTTGTCTTTCCAATTAGACTGGGGAACCATTAGCTCAGTGTAATTGGCTGAATTGTGTCTATTTCATCAATGCTATTGCTAATTTATTTATTAGATAGTGTTTAGGAGTGAATGAAAATGAAGTCAATTGTCAGCATCTCCTTATCTCTCATGGTACAATATTATGCTTTACAAGGTAACGGAATTTTGTTTCTAATATTGGTTATATTAGGTTCAGTTCTGCTGATTCCTGTAATGTTTGTTCTGAATACTCAATGTGCTTTATTTTATTTTTCAGAAAAAGTTTTGGGAAAAACAAAAGACCCTATAATTCATTGCATGCATTTTACATTTAACATAGTGACTGGCAAAGCTATGATTAAAGACTATTTTTCCCAAGTCCTTTCTTAGATCCAGACTGATTCCCAAGCAACTCAAGACAGGTGACCTCAGACTTTCTTTTCCCTATGCTATGAAAGAAGCTTTCAGAATCTTATTTTTCTGAAATCTCAGTTGCAAATATACAGTGTGCTGTCAACAGTGACGGAGATCACACTGAAAGCAGTTACAGTCTAAGAAATGCCTGATTGTACATTTAATATAAATTGTAAAATGTCCTCTTATCTTCTATGGTAAATCAAAGGTTGACTCTCCTTCCATAAGTACTGAGCATTATTTTGATTGATAGATTATACCAGAAATAACAAACTGTATTCCAGCTACAAAAAAAAAAAAATAGAATTATGTGATAAAATGCTATCCCAAGTATGATGCCTGCCTATGGAAGGATTAATGTAGCCTTGCATCAAAGACTACTGTTATAAGCAGTGGATCTGATTCCTTTCTTGGAAACTTTTGCTAGGTACTCACCCTGTGGAAATTTAGCTCAGACTACTCCAGCTGGCATTTCAGCTTCTGCACCATGGCCACAACCCAATTTCTGCTATCACCCACTATATCCCCAAACACATTATCTGTTTAAACAGAACTACTTGCTATTCCCTAACTATATTCTATGTTAGATTTGCTTCTCTTTGCTCATGCTGTCCCCTCTGAACATCTCTTTAGTCCTTTCCTCCTCTCTTGCATCCCTAATCTCCATCTCTCAGACTCCACCCATCTTTCCAAACCCTGTTCAAATATCATCTGTCCTTGAGGACTTCCTCCCCATGAACATAATCTCTCACTTCACTGATCCCTTGGGGCTCTTTGTACTGGAATAATTCTTTTATCCCCTCAGTTAATGTCTCTTGAATATAGAGACCATGCTGTAACCATTTAAAATCTGCAGCTGTCAACACAGCACCTGGCACGTCAGGTGCTAGAGAAGTCTTTACCAGGTAGACTGAACCCCTTCAAGGGTAGGATCACATATTGGAGGTCTTTGAAACCTCAACATCTAGCATTGTGTTAGCTCAAAATTGGTGCTCAGGAAACATCAGTTGAATAAATTGAATCATAGAAAACTGATGCAGACATTCTACTTTCCCTTTTCAAAAACACCAGAAGAAAAGACCTGAGGATCTATTTTCTTTTTTAATTGTGTGGTCACTTTAAAAAGAATCCTCACCATCCCGGAAGGTTAGCAGTGTCACTCAGCACAGAACAGAGTGATCGTATCAATATTCATAAGCTCAGCGAAGTGCCGCTGGCTTCAGTGCAGTTTTGACACTCTTCAACCTGACTAATAAAATAAAAACTAATTCTAAAAATAATTTACCTCCTGGAGACCTTAAAATTGATTTTACTAATGAAGGAGGAAAAAAACTAGCATGGACCTTTGCTTTTCGATAAGTGAGTCAAATGTTATAACAGATCATAAGTCTAAACTGGCATATTCTAAACTGCCAACATCTCGTTTTAGAGGACATTTTGCACACTTTTCATGCATGTTTACAAGTTGAGCTGTTTCGTCAGCTAATTAAGAGATGGAAGGGTGAGGCTGAGGGAAATGAGGAAACCAAAGGAATTCAGATTTGTTTTGATTTAGTCCATTTTAGCTTCATTCAATAGAAGCTATCTTCCAATAAGCAGGTTACTCTGTGGAAGATTATAGAATGGCATATGTGTAACAAAAATATGAGACTCTTAGACATGAAGATAGCATTTTTTAATTCAAAAATCTCTTTATCATTAGAGTAAACTCGGAATAACCTGCTGCTTCATAAATGGCTAGTGAGAGAAAGGGAGATATCATTCCTCAAGCCTTGGTGGCTAGCAACTAGGCCAGAAAGAATCATGGAATAGATAGAATATGGTGCTATTACTTGCTAGATTGTTTGAAGGTTGCCCCTGGGAATGTTTTTGGTCTGCCGTGTGTGTGTGTGTGTGTGTGAAAGAGAGACACACAGAGACAGAGAGACTGATAGACAAGCAGAGACACAGAAAGACTGAGAGAAGGAGAGAGAGAGAGAGAGTACCATTGGAGCTTTCACATTCACATCAATCAGTTAAGCAATCCCAGATCAGCTTCTAGATAAATAGGCATGACTGGAAATATTTAAGACTGATGGGGCCACCATTCATCCTGCATATTTTAATCATTTATCTTCCTTAAGGTATGGTGTTGAACCAGATCCTTTAAAATATTTTCTTACTGTTCTATTTCTTTTTTGAAATTATTCCTTAGCTCTCATATGTTATGATTCTTTCATCTCATGAAGTTACTGAGAAGTCCCATATCATGCTCTAAAAATACACCTTCTTTATGGAATCATAGAATATTGTCTCTGGAGAGCACTTTGTACATAATAACATTCCCCCCACTGCCCTTCCTACCTTTTATGCTGAGGAGACTAAAATCCAGAGGGGTGAAATTCTCAAGGCCCAGCAAGTTGGTGAAACTCCATAAATGAGAATCTAAATTCCTATCTGTCCAGCTCATTGTTTTCTGTTTTGCCTTGCTGTACTTTTTTTTTTTTTTTCTGCACCACTTTGGCTCTAAATCAAAGAAGGAAACCTAAATATTTAAGTAAAAATATAAATGTGCCCTATATTTCCAGAACACTTCCATGAACTTTATTCATTCATTCATTCCTTTCATTTATTTAGTAAAAAATATATTGAGTACCTACTTTCTAGATACCAGGGATAGAAAAGACTATAAAAAAGATTCCATTTTCCCCATATAAAGTTTATTAAAAAATACATATATTTATTTGTATGTGCATATATGTAATATGTATAATATGACTCATAGTAAGTAAGGGAAAGACTAAGGAACATTTTTGCATTCTAAAAGGTTCTTAAATGTCTCTGCTGTCGACGTCTGACTCTTGAACATGTATGCTCTGTTATGGGGTTAATCTCGTAAGTAAGGAAAACCACCAACTTCCCCCACCAACAAGGGACAGCCAATTAGAATCAAGAACGTTGATACACAACATATATGTGCTTCTTCCTCACTAGCACACCTTCTCATTATGTCCTCTGTCCCTTAATAATTGTATTTCTCCATCTACCTTGCAGCTTTGCGCTGATCTGATGTCAGTGTAAACAGACTACTTTCAGCTCCAGGTTAAGGAGTTCATTAATGGAGGCACAAACACCTGTACAGACTTTGTTTTTCAGAGGCATGAAAAGACTGCTTTCAAATCCATGATTAATTTCCTCTGCAAGGAAACATGTTAGTCTCAGTGAGTGCCCCTGCTGTTAAATTAACTTCCGACCCTTTCTGCGTCCTTCCCAATGACTCTTGGAAAGTTTCAGATTTCGTCAATGAAATCAATAGCTTGAGAATGAAATCACATCACCATGGGCCATCTTTGAAAACTCTTTTGAGGTCAAAGCACAGCTTGGGCCATCCAACCCATCATGACTTTGCCATTTGAAACCTCAGTGCTCAGCTGGCCTTGGCAGCATTCTGCCTGAGCTCTTTACTGAATATGCTTCTCTTTTGATCTGCTTTTAATTTGCCCTGTTCTTTGTGCTGCCTCCTGTTCTGCTGGGGATCTATGGGTGTTTATTTTGCCACTAGTTGTATCACTAATTGCTTGACTATGAGCTTCTTGAATGTGGTCAGTTGTTTCTCCTTCATAAAATGTCTTTTGCTTTTGTCACTGTGTGCTATCAATGTCTCCAGAGCTCTCAGAACATGTGTGGAAGAGCTTAAAAACTATTGGATACTTGGGAAAATTGATCTACAGTCATGAAAAATAAAGGTGACTAGGTTCCTCACTGAAATGGCTTCTGAGGGAAGCATCTGATCTAGTCCTAGGAAAAACGGGGAGCTATTGGCCCAATTTTCCTGCAGACTATGGGATTTTGACTCACTTTGATGTTGATCTGCAAGGCATGCAGAAAATCTTGACCTCTTCTTGTTGTTCTCTCCTCAGCAGTGGCCTTTAACAACCTTTGATCTAGATTATTTCCAAAACTCCTGGAAGCCTCCTGAAACTGATGTTTGTTTTGTAGCCCTTGTGCTGTTCCTATGTATCCATTGATCATTTCCATTAATAATGGGTGTTGGTCCATTTATGAATTTACCACATCAGATTGAGGAGTATGCTTGGATAAAATCTGATGGCTTCCACATTTCCCTGATAAGATATTCATGACATGAGGGTTTCACCTTTATAAATCATGGTTACTCTGTTGATTTTTTTTCTTTCACATTTTTCAAACAAGCTCATAAATTTTTTCAAATGTGCATCAGAGAAAACAACATGAATGAATAGATGGATGTACTTTTCAATTACATGCATTTCTGGTTTTACTACTGCCTTCAGCTTATATTAGAAGAATGGGATACCACATAGGAAAAGGATCCTGCAAACTTAATGGATATGGAGGCTGATTTCTTAATTAAAAAAAAAAAGTTGTCTATCATGATGGCTTAATTTAAATGGAAAGATTAATTTAAATTGAAAATTTTTGGTTACTTGGAGTCCTGACATAAAGAGTATAACTTATGAATGTGTATGCATCTTAATTACAGTTGACCTTTGAACAGCGTGGGGGTTAGGGGCGCCGACACTATGTACAGTTGAAAATTTGAGTATAACTTATAGTCGACCCTCCATATCCACAGTTCCTCTGCATTTACAGTTCCTTCATGCACTCAGTTCCACATCCGCAATTCAGCCAACCTCAGATCACAGATCATGTAGTACTGTAGTATTTACTATTGAAAAAAAACCTGCATGTAAGTAGACCCATGCAGTTCAAACCCATGTTGTTTAAGGATCAACTATAATTCTTGGCATGCATGTTTATTGACTCTCTTCTTTTTAATCCTTGTGGGATGTGACGCATGTGACTGAATGGGGAAGGGAAATGTTTCAGTTATGTATTACTGAATAACAAACCACTCCAAAACTTTGTGACTTAAAACACAACAATTTATTATTTATTCTGTTAGTTGAATACATTCAGCTGAGTGGTTCTTTTGTTTGATGTGAGGTCCACTAGGGTCACTCACTGGGATTCACTCACTTGTATGGTCCATGTGACCAGCTACTCACAGCGTGGTGGTCTCTTACATGGTAGCCTGGAGCTTTTACATGGCAGCTGGCTTCTCAGAGGAGGAAGTGGGGACTGTCAGTCTTCTTAAGGTCTGACCGCAGAAGTCCCAAATATCATTTTCATCACACTCTTTTGGTCACAAATCAGAGTTCCCATCTAGACTAAAGAAGAGGGGAAATGTACTCTACTTCTTGATGGATAGAATGGAACGCTTGTATGAGGAGGGAAACATTGCTGTTGGCTATCTTTTGAGACTACCCCGGAAAGTGTAATATACTGTATACATGCACAGGGTACAGATAATGGGTGGAATTAAACTTTGCTCTATTTATAAAACAGGCAAAAGAGTCTGTGCAGGTGGGAGGTGTGTGTATGTGTGTGTGTGTGTGTGTTCTCTCCAAAAAGTCTCACGTAAGGCTATATTGCATTGATGTGACTAGTTGGATGCCAGCACTTCACTTTTGCAGCCAGAATCAGAAGGAGTACTATTTAGTTATGTAGAAAAAAATTCAGAAACACTTCAATGTACAACCAGCTTCCAAGTACATTAAAAAAATAAGCCACTTTATGATCCAAGGGTTGAAAGAGTTGATAACTGTTAAGTAAGAAAAGTTGGGCTTTAGTAACCCCAGTGTCTACTTTCTGCATCATTACAACCCTTAGAAGTGTATCACCCCCACTCTCTACGGTTGCCAAAAGCTCTCATTTATTTACTCCTCTTCTCCATCCTCACCCCCATCAACAAATCATGTTATAAACTTGTTCTCACTAAGATGTTAATGACTAACAAGGTTGAATATGTTATCTCTCCAGAATAATTTGCATGTAACATAAGACCAAGGCTTATGATATCATTTCTTTGGATTAGGGTATCAAGTTGAAGTAATACTGTACATTCAGGTTTTTGACCTCCAGAAGATGTCTCGTATATCCCTAGGTCATTTGTTTCCTCTCACCCCAGTTGTCCTTGTTGAGTTTTCAGAGAATGCAAAGTAATGGCAATGACATAAGCAAAATATAATTACAAAAGCAATCTGTTGGAAAAAGAAATGATAATGTTTTCCAAAATGAAGCACTGTACCATGTAGAGAATTTGGGCACTATCCATTGTTTTAGAGGCTCCATGCCATGGTTCCTCACTATTGATATTGGAAGAAAGTACTTTCCATTTTTTTTCTTGACCTCCAAACTAACTAGACTCTTTTCAGTACCAAATGATGCTGCCTAGAGGAGTTTCCAGGACCTAATAATGTAGTGCTTTGAAAGGAATTGCAAGGAAGGAGTTGCATATATTATTGCAAGCATTCCTTATTTTTGTTTATAAATGACATTCTTTGATATTTTGGATAGACAAAATAGGAAAAGTCAGTCACCATGAATAAATCAACAGAGAGATGATTGAATTGTGTGCTGTCATCTGTTTCTTTCTAGCCTTGACAAACACAGTGTGTGGCTGCCATTTAGAGAAAATGTGTCACGGAACCAGCTATTCTAAGCACCAGTGACTGGCCAAAGGAGAAGGATGGAATGGTGGTGTACTCACGGTAGGCTTACTGGTGCTTGGGGGCAAATGGGAAAGTCCAGGACATGAATTGTGGTCCTGGAAGAATTTGTATGAATGTGAGGAAAACCTGGGGGGATGATAGGCATAACAAAAGAGGCCGCAGTGGTAAGTATGCAGCTGTTATTTACATGAAGTTATGATTTTCTGTTTGCTGAAAGTAAATCCATGTCAAGCATTGTGCTAGGCAGTTCACATAGATTACTTCACTTAATCCTCATGACAACTCAATGAGGTCAATATTATTGATATTTGTATTATAAATGGGGACTCTAAAATAAACATGTATAAGCAAAGTAATTTGCCCAAAGTATACAAATAACATACAGCTGAGGTAGGATTTGATTTGAGCCCAACAAATCAAACTCTGGAACCCAATATCATTTGTTTTGATTTAATTTCTATACAGTGAGAGGATCTTATTTGGTGTATAGTTCTGTGAGTTTTGGTACATGTACCCAATCGTGTAACTGCCACCCACTCAAGATATAGAACAGTTTTATCATCTTCCCTAATCCCCTCATGCCCTTTTGTAATCAACCCCTCCCCTTTTCTCAGTCCCTGGAAACCACTGATCTGTCTCCTTTCTTTATAGTTTTCACTTTTCCAGAATGTCATATCAATGAAATCATAAAACTTAAAGGCTTTTGAGTCTGGCTTCTTTCATGTAGTAAGATGCACTGAGATTCATCCATGTTGTTGAGAAAATCAACAAGTCATCCCTTTTTATTGCAAAGTACTATTCCATTTCATGGATGTACCACAGTATGTTTATCCATTCATCCATTGATGGACATTTGGGTTGTTTCCAGTTTTTCAGATCTCAGTATCTTAACCATGACGAAATCCTGCCTTCACTCAACCAGAAATTTTGCCTAATTATTATAGCCAGTGTCATCAATGATATCTTTGTTTAAGGATTCTCTCTTGGGTTCCCTGAGAGCTTTTGCCTAGAGCTAGAAACACCAGATCTATTCTGGTTCAAGCACAGTTTTTCAGGGTCAGCTTCTCTCTCGTGCAGAAATGCCATTAAATTTTCATTATAACAGTCATGCAGTACTTGTCACCTAGTAGTGCTTAAAATTGTATGGAATGAATAAAGAAGAAAAAGAATACCAAATAAATTATCTAAATTAATTTTCTAGCACAGGAGGTAGAGGAGATGGTAGTAAAATTAGGATTGGCAATTCAGCCTTTGTGTAGAAATATATAGAGTTTAATAAATGATGCATAATGTAATGAGAAACATTAATATAGGATACTACAAGTCCATAGTTTTTTTCCCTACATTGCCAACACCATTATTTGAAAAGTGGGAAAAAATGTAATGATTGTTGATCTGATTTCACATCAAAAACTACCTTGACTGCATCTTTTCCTAGTTTTAAACTTTTTTTCATGTAACTAACTGGGAATTTAGTTGAATTGACCAAATCAGTCATTGCTTTGACCAAATCAGTCATTGCTTTGACACTGATGATTTTCTAAAAATTTGTTTTCTTATGATAACATAGCTTCAGGATATATTTCTACTCAAACAAGTTAAGTTCAGGTTTCAAGAATCCTATTCCTCTTAGTAAAGCAATTTACCTACTGATTTCAATCTACTGCAGTTAGAATAACACTTTGACTAAATTCTACTTTGTGATACAGTTTTCTTTGTTTTTTCCCCTCTACAGTGGATATACATCAACAGAATCAATACATTGACAAAGCACAGGTCTTGGAGTCAGAAAAATTTGGTTCCAATTCTGTGTTTCGTCACTTATGAGAGTGTGACTCTTGGCTAGCTTTAAAACCTCCCTGAGCATTATTGTTTTAGCTGTTAGATGAAGGTAATAACTTCTGTGTCTTCTGCCTGGGAATATTGTGAGGGTCAAAGGAGATTATGTAAATGAACACCTCTAGTGTTCTTGGTAATAAGCAAGTGTGTCATCAATGTCTGGGGCCACCGTAGTACTAGTGCTAAGATTTACCTTTCATTCGACCTCTTTCCTGATGACAGGTCCATGCACACTCTATTATCCGAGGCTTATGGGTATTCTGGGCTCTTTAAAATGAGCAGTTTTCTCAAAGGGCAGGTGACATGGAGCTTAGTAAAGTCTTGTGGCATTGATGAGCTTCTTACTTCTGATCTGAAGAAAGCCCTCACCTTAGAGACCATACGGAATGCTGCCCAGATGATGAGTTGGACTCCCTGGAGTGGTAATAAGTTCTGTAGACATTAGTAGAGTTTATTTTTTATTTTTGGCTCAGTTCCCAATCAGGTTTCTGCATAGCCCACACTCATGGCTGGACAATGTTGGCCTTACTTCTCTCCAAATGCCCCACCCTTACCCCTGTCAGGCCAGATCCCCTCTGAGGTCACAACCCACACCCCTCGCTCTCCAGCCCAGGTTACCCTACTTTTAGTCTCTCTAAAGCCACGTGTAATGCATAGATGGTCTGTGTGTCTTTCTGTAATTAGGCCTTCACTTTTCATTTTCAAAAATACAATTTGAAACAATCTGGATATCTCTGACTGATTAGGATAAAAGTCCTACAGTGTAGTAGGAAAAAGGAAAACATGAAGATGGAGATTTTAAGATGATATATTACTAGAAGTATAAACCTCTATACTAATAGAAATGATTCTTATTGAATATGCCCTCTCTAACTTTGACAGTCAGGTCTCTGACAATTCTGACAGTAAAGGAATTACAGATGAAAATATGAGAACTTATGAAAAAAAATAAAGTAAGGGGGACTGAGGTTGTAAGTAAACTAATGATGATTTTGAAAATATTTTTACCTCAAGTGAAATAATACTAAATAAATGGTCCAGTGATATTTATACATCTAAAATTAATACAAATTTGGACTACAACTAATTTTCTACTGTCATTTTTGTCCACTGGTAACTTTACAAGATCTTCCTACCACAACAGTTTTTATGAGATGCCCATAAATTTGTTTTGCTTGGTTGCAAATAATATGCATACTGTAGTATGTGATAGATATTAACTCATTCAACTCTGTTCTAATCCCCTTGTGTTATACCTTATTACAAGACTGCCTTAGAGTCTGAATTCTGTAACTATTTGGTTCCCACCAAGCAGATGCACCCATGAAAGAACTGGCATGCAAAAATGAAATGGGAGACATTTGCTAGTGGGCATTTGATTTTTCAGCAATAGAAGAAACAAGGCTTTAAGTATCCAGTTCATAATTTTGTGGGTATTGAGAGTTTGATGGACCATCCATCCTGTTGGCATGGCTTGTGACTGTGATGGTGTGGTTTTGGAGCCAGTTGTTTTGGCAATAGCTTCTTGGTCCTCAGATGGTGGCAGAAGGAGTATGGTTTGGAGCCCACGGTTGAGGCAATGACTTCCTTGTTCCTGAACTTTGTGATTATCCCTCACCTTTCTTATTGTGTCAGTGGCAGCAGCTCCTTTGGTGGGTCAGTTTTGTAGTGTTGCTTTCAAATTTATACTTGGAATCTCTGCCTAGAGTCTACTCCTCAAGCCCTCCCACATTTTTTTAAGCAACTAATTTAGTGGATTAAATCCTTTCTGTGTTTTAACCTGATCTATACATAAACTAAAATGTGTCGGTGTAATTTTTCTCCAATTTTGATACTTTATTATTTAAGGTTTGAAATTATTGACTCTCTTCTCTGGGGTCTATAACCCATACCAGAGGCACAGAGTAACTTGTATACCTGAGATGAAGAGAGACTGATGGAATCTTTCTTTAATAAGTTTACTTTTATTTCTCAAATGCTGTCCTCAAAGACAGGGTTACTTATAATATTTGCTCTGTTCATCATAACTTCAAGCCAGAGAACAGTGAACTTCGCAGATTGGGCTAATTGTCCATCTGCCCCTTCTCCATAAAGTTCAATCCCAACCATATAAATAGGCAGCTGGATTAAATTCTAAAAGCAAAATCATTCTCAATGCTTTCACATCTTCCAATTGTGCGTTACAGAAACCACACCTACTTTTCATCCTTTCTTCTTTCAAATCATCCCCAGATTAGGTGGTTTGTGATTAGGGAATACTTGAAACTAAATTGTTATAAATCTGGAAAAGCCACCAGAAGTAAATATGTATATACTAGAATATGGTATGAGTAGTGCTACTGTGTGGGGAAGAATTATTATTATCTTTAGAGTTGGATTTTTTATCAAAGTGACTAAAACATATTTGTTTTCACCTTTTGGAGGAAATATCATAGAAGCACTTGTGAGAATAATTTTGTAAAAATTTAAATTTATCCCAGGTCCATGTCTTGAGTTAAGTCGTAAGGAAAAAAAAAAAGAAAACTAATACATTTTATTTTAATTAAATTCCAATTTTACTTGGGCAAAATTTGAAGACATAGTTTCCTCTCATTTCTTCTGTCAGCCTCCTTGGATATCACTGATAAAATGGTCATAATATGTGTTTATGCTTTTAAAACATTCTTTTGCCTATTTTGCCTCATTTTAAAAAGGTCTGTTATTAACACAGAGGAGGGGAAGACAGACAAGTGGGAGAAGGAGGAAGAGGAGACAGAGAAGACCTTTTCTTTTTTCCCAAGAGAGTAGAATAATACTTACAGGTACAGAAATCACAAGCTGTTGGCTAAAGACTAGTAAAAATATTCCACCTACAGTCATTGCCCTTGAAAATGCACTTGATGTCTGGTGTTTAATAGTCTGGCATTTTAAGTCGTACATTGAAGCTTATAAAATATATTTGGCAGTTTGTTTTGGATTAACTTTGACTGCTTTTTTATATATCTGGATTTGGAAAAAAGAAAAAAAGGGGGAAGGGTAGGCTGGAAAGAGAGTGGGAGGAAAAGGCAGATATAGGCAAAGCAAAATACTTCCTCAGGGGGACATTGGTCTGGCTTCAGCCACTGGTGCCTATGTAGGGAGCCCATCGCGAAGCTTGTGCATAGGTTTATTGTGCTGGTCAGGGAGTTGTCTTCACTGCTGTAGGGCTCATCCTTGAGTCTCACTGGTTGGTACATCAAATGAAGTCAAGATTTAGCCTTGGATGACAGATAAGACAGTGTCTTACCCATGCCATCTACGTCATTATCTCTTAGAAGTGCTGTGGGATTTTAAGGGGGAGATATTTGCAAAGTACTTTAAACTCCCTAAAAGAAAGTTCAAATCTCTCTAGTAATAAAAATGTTGTTGTTATAAATCCTGGACTAGACATAGGTATAAAAGTTTCAATCTCAGCCAGATTTGGGATTTCAGTGTATCTTAGATCCACCAGATAAAGAAAATACTAGCCCTTCTATGAAGGGAGAATGCTGATGTGTGATTTTTTTTTTTTCAGACATAAGCCTAAAGGTGGGGGAGGGATGAGGAACAACTGAATCAAGACAAACAGAAAATATAACCAAAAATAGAATACCATTCAAAATAGAAACAAAACCCTTAAAGATTTAGGAATTAACCAAGAGTACACAAGCTCTCTGTTGGGGGAGGAAAAATGTACCTCTATTAAGGAACATAGAAGAACTGATTAAGAGGAGACATTGCATACTCCTGAATAGGACAACTTGATAATATACAATATATTAGATACTCTAATGAATCTGTAAATTGCATGTAATTCCAAAGAAATTTCAGCTTGATATTTTTAGAGCAATCTAATAAAGTCGTATTCTAAATTTGTATGGAAGGGGAAAAATGTCACCTTTGAAAATGTAAAGGGGAAACTTGTCTTATTAAAACATATTACAAAGTCTTTATAGTAAAAATTGTTCATGCAGTGGTGCAAGGACAGGCAAATAGATTTCTGGAACAGAATAGAGAGCTAAGTGATAAAATCCCATACATAGAGAAATGTAATACATGATTAAATGGTACCACAAACCAATGGGAAAAGAGGGCCTTTTCAGAAAATTGGCCATCTGTTTCTTGATAGATGACAAATAGAAAAATAGATAAATAAAATAAATATGTATTCTCAAACTAATATGGAACTCCAGGATTAAGGATTTAGGATTATGATGTAAATGTGAAAGATAATATATAAAGATCATAGAAGATAACGTAGGATAATTTGAGAAGCAAAACAAATTATTGATTTTATCACACTAAAATTAAAGATTTCTGTTCAATAAAGGACATCAGGAACAAAATTAATATGTAAATAATAAATTTGAAGGAGTTATTTGTAAAGTCTAAAGTTTATAAGGAACTTATGTATATCATTTTTTAAAATCCTGAAAATGAACAAGAAAATATAAGAACCAAATAGAAAAAACTGCAAAAGATATAAACAGGTGATATACAAAAGAAAAACCTCAAAAGGCTAGCAAGCGTACAAAGAGGTAATCTAATTCATCAGTAATAAGATGCACTAAGTTTACCATTCTGGACAATGTCAAACTTTGATGGAACTATGGGAATAAGGGAACCACCATGTACTGCCAGTGGAATGCAGCCTGGTGTAGTCCTTCTGTAAACCGCTCTAGCCAAAATGAATCAAATGCCAGGTAGTATGTCTTATGAATATACCTCCTGGATATATATCAGAAGGAAAAGTGGACAGTGTACACAAGGACACTTAAGTGTGACATTTTTTTAGATAGGGGGGAGTTGGAGGCAATCAAGTTGTCTATAGCTGGGGGACTGGATAAGTAAAACATGGTGATTCACTCAGCGGGATACCACGGAGTACTTAGAAGCAACCAACTAGATGGACCCCCGGCAACACACATAGATCTTAAAAAACAGTGCTGAGTGAACGAAGGAAGTAACAATGAGATTTAGAGCCTAATTCCATTTTTATCCATTAAAAATACATATAACTCATATATATATATATATATATATACACACATATATATATGTTATATATATTTAAAGAATACATATCAAACATGTTTGAATAGTTGCCTATTTGTTGGTGATGTGGGAAATAGGAGCAAGGATTTGAGTCAGCAGGGAAGAAAGGTAGGAAGAAAAAGAGGGAGGGAAAACAAGTCAGGCCTTGCATGGACCCATGATGATGATATTTCATGATTTCTTCAGCTCTCTGTAGGAAAGACTAAAGCAAACAAATAGAACAAAACACACACAAACAAAAACAAAACACACACACACACAAACAAACAAAAACAAAAACAACAACCCTCAAGAAATGTAAAAATCTTGGGCATTGGTCTTTTCTTCTTCCCCCAGGCACTACCATTTAGCCATTTTCCCCTAAGGTTCTCCCACACTCCAGAAATTCCAGTGACTCAACCAGCCTCCACAGGGGATGACAAGGAGGAAGGGAACTTACTCTTCCCCGATGCTCTTTCTTTTTTTTTTTTTTTAACTTTTATTTATTTGTTTATTTATTTATTTATGGCTGCGTTGGGTCTTCGTTTCTGTGCGAGAGCTTTCTCTAGTTGCGGCAAGTGGGGGCCACTCTATCGTGGTGCGCGGGCCTCTCACCATCGCGGCCTCTCTTGTTGCGGAGCACAGGCTCCAGATGTGCAGGCTCAGTAATTGTGGCTCACGGACCCAGTTGCTCCGCAGCATGCGGGATCTTCCCAGACCAGGGCTCGAACCCGTGTCCCCTGCATTGGCAGGCAGACTCTCAACCACTGCACCACCAGGGAAGCCCCCGATGCTCTTTCTTAACCCAGCCTCAGCAAAGACCATTCCCCTCCAGGTCACTTTGTATCCATCCTCCTTATTCAGTTAGGAGAAGCATGAGTCAGATGGAGCAGAAAGGTACAACAAACTGGATATTTTAATTTATTTAGCTATGTATGTTTTCCCCTGGCAAAGTGGTTATGGAGCCAGCCCAGGATGATCCCAGTGGAAGCATGGTTCCGAGGAAGGAAAGCATTTTGATGCCTCATATTCTGCCATAATAAACACTTCATATCACCCACTTACACTGGTTATGATCAAAAACAGTATACCCTCGTAGAAACAAAAGGAAATTTTGCCATGTGTGGAGGGTCATCCAAAATGTTGTTTGGAGTAAACCCTGGGTCCTGGCATCCCTGATGTTGTTAATAAAGGCAGCAAGCCTGGAAAAAAAAAAAAAAAGATAGTAAACCTCAGGAGCACATTCTCAGACTAACTTTATTTACAGCTCTGCAGCTATCAATAACAAAGACAATTAAATTAGCTAGGTCAAAAGCCCATTGGAACTGAAGAACTCTATTATAAAATTAAAGTTTGTGGAAAGTGGCCCTCACCAGCCCTTCTCACATGAAATTGATGGAGAGGCTCTTTGGGTTTGTTAGAATTCAGAAAGGATTAATAGCTTTCACATTGGAGAATATTACTCAGAAGGAGTACACAGTTTAAAATACTTCACCCATGTAAATGAGCACTGGTTTCATTGTTTTGTTTTAGATACTGTGGTTTTTGTTTTTTAAAGAATCAATAGACAGGAACTTGGTGGGGGGGGGGGAGGTAACTGTTCTCAGAGAAGCATATTCTGACTGCACTGAGATGGTATGTAATTTGCTCCATCAAAGCCAGAAGAGTCAATAAGTCAAGATGTGGCTTTAGCTGCATCTCAACGTAAACACTGGATTTCTTCATTAACTGATCAAACACAGAGTTCAAAGGGAACTGTAGTGTTCTTTCGTGTGGGGAAAAATTATGGATTACAACAAATATCTCAGGGTTTTGGAGGCCATGCTGAGCACAGAGGTTAGCAAGACATTTTCTTTGTCACCCCCAGATCACCCTGGCATACCCACAATAGAGCCTGCATTTCATTAGGCTTCTTTTCTGATTTAAGAAAAGAAAACATGTCCTTATAGTCCAGTAGCCCTCAGTGTAACTTGACAGTACATTCTGGGGTTCTGCTTCTCTGAGGTTGATGGTCTGGCACCCTTCATACAGATTCCTCCCCCGCTTCCTTCCTTCCTTCCTTCCCCCCTCACCATCCCTCCCTCATATTTCGCCCACACACCTGCCTCCCCTCTCTTTCCCCCTTCCTTCCTTTCTTTTTTTTCTGTCTCTCAATTAACCCAGCTTTTTAATGAACATTTTCTTTTAGTAATAGTTTAACTACCCACTGAATTAATTAAGCATTTACTATATCCAACCCAGATCTCTCTCCTTGATGATAAATCAGTGTTTCCACTTGTTTCTTCAAATCTCTAGCCAGCTATCTCATATTCACCTATTCCAATACTAGTTCTATTGTCAGTCTCCTCAGACATGCCCCTCTTTGATATTCTCTATCATTCATTTTCTGTTCAGTCACTATCCCAATCTGGAACCACAGGAAATCACCTAGACCTCTCCCATTTTTTCACAACCTTTCTCCAGCAGCCCATCTCTATGCCAAAATTAGGCAGGCTGGATCCATACCCCATCTCCAGTACCTCCCATAAAATAGGCATCATAATGATACCTAAACCATAATGTTCTAGGGATAAAATAAGACACACCATGTAAAGCTCATCACACAGTGACTGGCACATAGTAATGATCTATAAATGTGAGCTAGTTTTATTTTCCTCCCAATTGTCTTTTAAATCTGTTTTATCCACTTTGCCATCATTGCCTTCAGGCTTTTAACATCCCTTATGAAAAAGTATCTCCCTGTCTGGTCTCTGCTGTCCAGAAAATTTCCCATTGTCCATTCACTGCCTTGCTGCTGGTGTTAACTTTTGAAAAGCCTAATATGCCCATGTAATTCCAATGTTCTAAGACAGTAGTTGTTACCATTATCTTTAAACTGAAGTAAACACTTTTCATAAAGTCCCATAAGGCACTTTGCACAGGTCCCACCTATTATCTTCTTCTCCCACTTCTTTCCCAACTAACTGTAGACACAGAGAACCTTGGATAGTCTCAACAACTGTCCATGTTCCTTGTCACGGCCCTGTCATTGCACTTCCTTTTCCCTCTTCCTGGAACGCTTTTTCCTTCTTTCCTCATACAACATCCCACATAATCCAGTTCCATCCATCATCGCCTACTTTATGAAGTCTTCTCCAACTTCTGTAGGCAGGTTGAGCCCATCCTTCGCCATGTTCCTAAAGCCTTTTGCACATACCACCACTGTAGCACTAAGCATATCGTATTGAGATGATTTGTTTTTAAAGTGGTTGTAAAAGCAGGTTTGTACAAGAAAGGAAAGAAGGCATTTGTTCTTTAATTTAATAATTCCATTTTCCTGACATCCTGTATCACCGAGTCATGTTCTGCCTCTGAGGATCTTCTATGTCTGTTTCACTCAATAGTTGTAAAATTTCCTCCATGGCCCTATCAGGATTTCCAGTGGAGATGTTGGGGTCAGTGATGCTCCCTCAATCATTTGTCACATGCACTCCATTCTGCATTTTATCACCACTCATATTAGAACGTGGTAAATTCTAGCCTTTATTTATTACACTCAAAAATAGAACTGTTCATAAATGGTCAAAGGAATTGGAAAAGTAAATATTCAGAGTTAATTAAGGAACACATAAATAGAAATCCCTGTATTATTCACAGAGATTGAAATAGTTAACTGTTACTCTTTAATAAGAATGATGTCTATTGTATGTTATTTTAACTTTTCCAAAGCATTTCTGTACACATTCAATCTTCTCAACAACTCTCAGTGGTATACAGGGAAAATATTATTATCTCTACTTTACTGATGAAGAAATTGAGGCTTGGAGAGGTTAAATGATTTTTCAAGGTTACAGAGCTAGTGAATAGCAAATCCAAGAAACCACATCATCTGATTTATAATGTACTATTCTTTCCATATTTTTTTCATACCACCATTTATATATTTCTTCTGCTGGATGTCATGCCATCATTAGGGCTTTCACAAGAATTGCGCGTGTTAGTAAAGATTTTGTCAAAAATTTTAGAGAGCCTTTTAAAAAATATTTATGTATTTTTACATTGGGTTTTATTTCATGATAATAAAAACACATGCTCATTATAAAAAATTTGGAAAGTGGAAGTTCTTAAAAAAGAGAAAAATTGTATAATTTTCCCATGTAGTGACAAACATGATTAATATTTTGGTTAATTTCCTTCCAGTCTTTTATTTGTGCTTGATTTATTGTTTATTTTACATTGTTGTAGTCATATTTGTGTTCAGTATTTTATTCTCTTCTTTTCATATATTTTATCATGAACATTCACATTTTGAGAAACATGGGCTTACCAACATTTCTAATGTGTAAAATATTCCATTTTGGGCTTCCCTGGTGGCGCAGTGGTTGAGAATCTGCCTGCTAATGCAGGGGACACGGGTTCACGCCCTGGTCTGGGAAGATCCCACATGCCACGGAGCAACTGGGCCCGTGAGCCACAACTACTGAGCCTGCGCGTCTGGAGCCTGTGCCCCGCAACGGGAGGGGCCGCGATAGTGAAAGGCCCGCGCACCGCGATGAAGAGCGGTCCCCGCACCGCGATGAAGAGTGGCCCCCGCTTGCCGCAACTAGAGAAAGCCCTCGCACGAACCGAAGACCCAACACAGCCAAAAATAAATAAATAAATAAATAAATAAATAAAGTAGCTATAAAAAAATAATAATAATAACATTCACTCTTTAAAAAAAAAAAAAAATTCCATTTTATGGCTCTATCAGACTTTAAGCAGTCTCTTATTTTTGGTAATTTCTATGATTTTTTTGTTTTCCTTTGATCACTGTACTCTACTCTTCTCCTGACCATAGATACTACATCCCCAAATGAAAATCAAACATTAATTATATTTTTCTTAATTTATAACCTATGTGTCAGGCTAACAAAATTCAAACTTGTAGTTAGTGGAAATGGTTGGTGCTCTGTAGAGTTCAGAGCATTTGAGTAGGGATATCATACCATCCCAGACAGGGCTAAGTCAAAACAGTATTAAACCTTTTGTTGACCCACTTTCTCAGACCATAGGACACATCAATAAGCCATGTTCTAGCCATTGGGATTCCTGAGGTACCTGGAAGACATATCTCGGCTTTCAGCTTAGATTCCCCAGACCCATTTTCCAAAATGACACGTATCCCATGAATCCAAAGACATTTCGTTTAATTATTTAAGTGTCTTGTCTCCCTCTGTTGGTCCTCCACAGGTGTGGATATGGTTCCAGTGTGTCTAACATCAAAATGAAAGAGAATGAACAGTCAAAAAACATCAGCCTGGAAGGGACCTTAGAGGATATCTAGTTAAAGGAATTAAAAGTAGATGGCAGTGGGACTGTCTGGGTTTGTATGCTAGGCTTTTCAATTATTAGCTGTTTGAGCTGGGACAGTCTTTAATCTCCCTGTGCCTCAGTAGTCTAATCTATAAAACAATAACAGGAGTAGTGCCTACTTTATAGGACTATCCTGAGAATTAAATATGGTAGTCTATGTAAGGCATCTAGAACAGCGCCTGACTGATACTAAAGTCCTGAAAAAATACTATCATTTTTGTCACTTCATTTTATGGAAGTAGAGATAGAAGACCAGGACCAATAACCCAGGTTCAACTATTTTTACATTAAACCAAACCTTTAAAAAATGTATTTACCATTCATTTTATAGACATCCTCAGTTTGGATTGGGAGAAAATGATTGTACTGTAGTTGGCAAATTTTGCTTCCTGTGTCTTAAACTTGGTATCTTCAAATTGAGCTCTTCCCAGAATTTTAAACCCTTGTGTATTACAAAGGAAATTGAATCAATAAATTTCTGATTCACTTACCCTTAACTCATCAAAACATCATTAGAGTTATTTGATGTCTGGGGAAGCATTAAGTGTCTCCATGTGCGGAGGTATGCACATCTTCTCCTTCTAAACTGATAAATCTTTTCCAGCCAGGCATAAACAGCAATGAAGTACCAAAAGAAGCAGCTCTAAAATCAGAATGGTTGAAAACCAAGTGAGCTTGTTCCGTGCAATTCATATCTCTCAGCCTGACTTAACTATCCCTGATTTTAATAGATGAGCACTTCCATTTCAGAATGCGTGCACTTTCTTCCAACTAAAATCTACTGAGTGTCTATTGTGTGCCAGGCATTATTCTATCAGAAAGGAAAACATTAAGAATGATTTTTAGTTACAAGATGATTGTATGTGGACATCCTCGGAGTCAACATTGAGATTCTGCTAACTGAGAAAATGAGGACTTTCAAAGGGTGTTTGAGGTAAAGGGGTTCTTCAGTGACCCAGCTTTGATTCCATGGATGTTGGCCCTGGCTCTTCCAGCTAATTTCGCCATGGCTTTGGCCTTGCCAGTCACACACCAATTTTGATTCCATCATTTAGTCTTCTACTAGGCCCTCCTTCCACTTTGACTTGCTTTACACCACTGGTTCTGGTATCAGTTCAAAATTGGCACTGCTCAGGGCTCTGACCTCTCAGTTCTCTGGTTCTAACGTCAACCACTGCTGGCAGAATGGATACTCCTAGATTCAGTACTCATACATCTAGAATAGAGACTAGAAAGAAATAGCAGCAAGTGTGGTAGGCAGAAGTGCACCAGAAATAACAAGAGAGAAAGGAAATGGAAGGACCATCTAGTTTCCCAATGGGGAATGAGCACAGGAAACCCTCAGAACACTCTTCTTAGAGCTGGTTGTTAGTGCTTTGCTCAAGTCTGAAGTAGCCACCAGTCTAAGAATAGAGTCAAAACAAGAGGTTTATGATTTTTCTAAGGTTTTGAGCAGACTAATTTACCCCCAGAGTGATGTGGCCTGAGAAATAA
This sequence comes from Balaenoptera acutorostrata, assembly GCF_949987535.1. Classification (NCBI taxonomy): domain Eukaryota; kingdom Metazoa; phylum Chordata; class Mammalia; order Artiodactyla; family Balaenopteridae; genus Balaenoptera; species Balaenoptera acutorostrata. The sequence continues at coordinate 66,666,352 of NC_080069.1, read as the reverse complement.
CAGTGTTGTTCATAGATGTGCACCTGGGAATCCTTTATATTCATTAGAAGCCTTATTTAGCTTTTCTAAGCCTCAGTTTCTCCAACTGTGAAATTAGGATCAAACTCATAGGACTTTTTAAAGAATTAAACGATTTTTTGCATATGATTCATTTAGAACTTATTAAATATTCAATTAATGTTAGTTACCAATATTATATTTTATTTGCCTTAGAGTAATAGAATGCCTAAATTAATCCCAAACAACAAAGGAGACTCTGGAGGAGGAAGAATTTGTCTGTTTTGTGTGTAAACAGGCATCGATTGCTTGAATTTTGACTTACTAAGCCATGGAGATAGGTAGGCACAGCTATAGTTAACTTCTAAGCAGGGAGAAAACATAAACATATAAATAAATTAATTAATTAAATGAATTAAAATGCTGGACCAAACCAGGGAGTCTGATTAACAGCAGCATTTAGGCTGAGGTCAGCCTTTCAATCTGCATGCTAAGAAATACATCTCTGCTAGCAGTGAATTAAAACATCAAGAAAGAGGCAGAACTCAAACAGGCAGTGCCTGGAACAGTACTGAAAACCTGACATAAATAAATAACAACATCTTCTTTTAAAGACTTTGAAATAACCAGCACAATGTGCCAAGAAAGATAGAAATTCACTCTCTGCTCTCTCTGGATGCAAATATAACCTCACTGTGGCAAGGAGGACTCCTGTTTAATAGGGGAGGAGGCTTGGGATGGGGACAGAGGACCTCATCTGGGGTTTTGGTTTCTTATACAACTTCTTCTTTCGAGATGGTGGGAGTTCGTAATAAACACTTTGATAATATGTGGGAGATAAAAGGCCACCCACTGACTCAGTGAATTATGGATTTAAAATAACCAGAGCTGTGGTATCGAGTTGCAGCAGAGATTGTAAAACAAGCTGCAATTCTGGTGCAAGACATGGTAAAAGAAACACAGGGATTTGACACTTTTTACTGTGAGGAGTCTTAGGTTCTTCTGCAGGCACATTTTTTTTTCTGAGTATGTCAATGAATATAAATATGTATATATATATATATATATTTATATATTTATACTTACCCATATATACATAAATATTTACAAATCGTACATGCAAATTTAATATAAAGAATTAGGTACAGAAACCTTGCAGAACCTGGAGAACCAGGCTCAAGTTTGAGTTTCTAGGAACAACTTCCAAAGCAATACCATGGGACTGGCTGACAGAAGAGCAGCTACCTTTGTCACCATTAAGAATCCAGAGAATGATCCAAAAGCTAGGGAGTTTGAAATCCTCCACCACATCTCTTGACTCTGGAACTATACCACCTCTGTTACAATAAACCTGCCACAAATGCCTGACTCCTGGCCTGTGTCTCAGCCCCATGCGAGACCATCTGCTTCTTCAGAAAACCCAACATCTCCTGACTTTGCTGCTACAGAAGGAACAGAAGCATCAGAAAATCTACAAACAACAAATGCTGGAGAGGGTGTGGAGAAAAGGGAACCCTCTTGCACTGTTGGTGGGAATGTAAATTGGTACAGCCACTATGGAGAACAGTATGGAGGTTCCTTAAAAAACTAAAAATAGAACTACCATATGACCCAGCAATCCCACTACTGGGCATATACCCAGAAAAAACCATAATTCAAAAAGACACATGCACCACAATGTTCACTGCAGCACTATTTACGATAGCCAGGACATGGAAGCAACCTTAATGCCCATCGACAAGACGAATGGATAAAGAAGATGTGGCACATATATACAATGGAATATTACTCAGCCATAAAAAGGAACGAAATTGGGTCATTTGTAGAGACGTGGATGGATCTAGAGACTGTCATACAGAGTGAAGTAAGTCAGAAAAAGAAAAACAAATATCGTATATTAACGCATATATGTGGAACCTAGAAAAATAGTACAGATGAACTGGTTTGCAGGGCAGAAATAGAGACACAGATGTAGAGCACAAATGTATGGACACCAAGGGGGGAAAGTGGCTGTGGGGTGTGGTGGTGGTGGGATGAATGGGGCGATTGGGATTGACATGTATACACTGATGTGTATAAAATGGATAACTAATAAAAACCTGCTGTATAAAAAAATAAGTAAAATTCAAAAATTCAAAAAAAAAAAAAAAGGAGCAGAAACAACGTAAGTGCAGCCTCACGGGAGTCATTTTCCAACTCTGAAATCTCATGCATGTGTTTCTGATTGGTGGGTCCAAACCCACATCTAGAACTCCAGCTGCAAGAGAGTCTGGAACTCTAGACTTGCCACACAAGAGGCACACTAGAAAGATATTTTAGTTTCCACCTCAGGAGTTTCCTGGGTGAAACCTGAAATTGACCCCTGAACACGGAGGGCGAGGAGATACCGAAGAAGGAGGCAGGCTACTCCAGGTTGGCAGGTGGAAATCTTAATAGGAAAGGGAACTTATGTTCGAGGCTTGTCTTGCCAACTGCAAGATGAATCGATCTCCACATCTACCCACCAGAATCTTAAAAGTTTATATAGGGGCTTTAATGGGGTTCAGTCATGTATGTGTACCACCTAGATGTTCTCAATAACACACTGCTCTCTCAAGTCTATGGCCTTGAAAAAGGCTCCCACTGTGGAAACAGTAGACAGAGTGTACATTCTAAGGACAGGGGAAGGGGTGAGGAGGCTCTGATTGTCCAGATCCTGCTCAAGGGTCGACCACAGGTCACATCCTCTTGATTATCTCTTCCAATAAGATATTGGACTGTATATGAAGAGAAGCAATTCACAGTACTAGTCCAGACAGAGGAAACAGCAAGAACAAAGACAGGAAGGCATACAGTTACATCGCAGGTTCAGTAATAGCAAGTTCTTGTGTAGCTTGACTATAGATTGGATATTGGGGAATTGTGGGAGAAGTCACAGTAGGGAGGTTGGATCAGATTATGAAAGCAACTTTATGGCCTACTAAGGACTTTGGATTTTAGTAGGCTCATAATTACCATTTTATCTAGTAGGTTCATAATTTAGACACTTATACACAACCTGCATAACTTTTGCCACCACTATATGCTATTATTTACTTGATATTTTTTCCTTAGAGTGATTTTAAATAGACTTGGTGTTTTTACTTAGCTTCATTCTCAGTAATATGCCTATGAAATCACAGATTTGATGTACTAGCTGTATTTTTCCTAATACAAATTACAATAAGCACAAAACTTTTAAAATAACAGCAAAAAAGTACACGTCATCTAAAATCATCCTTGGTGTCACCAAAAGTTATGAGTACCACAATTTGGAAGATACAGCTATAGACAATGAGAAACACTGAGAGCTTTATAAACATGGATATGGAAAAATCAGAGATGTATTTTAGAAAGATACTGACAATGAATAGGATAGATCAGAGGCAAGTTGACAGTCATGAGTCCATGTAAAAGTGGAATATTATTTGAATCGGGGTAATGTCCGTAGGAATGAAAAGGAAAAAACAGAGTTAAAGAGATTTCAGAGCTAGAATGCAAGGGATTTGACAACTGACAGATTTGGGAATTCAGAACGGAGGAAGAGTTTATATTGACCGTAGAGTGGTAGCTTAGCTGACAGCTGACTGGTGGACGGTAGTCCACTAAATGGATAGAGTGAACAACAAAAGACCTGATTTTAGAATATGTAACTGAGAAGCCCAGGTGGCATGTTGAGTTTTTAAGTGCATTTGGGATATAACTGGGAATAAATGCCTTGATTTCTATCAGTGTGTTGATAGAGTTGAGCAAAACAGTCTTAGAAGAGTTAAGTTTGTGGAGTTATTGGCCTATATGCATTTGGTTAGTTAGAGTCATGGAAGTAGACTTAAACTTTCGAGGAAAGATGAGCACTGTGGAATTTAAAAGTAGGGTAGAGGAAGAAGAACCAGCAAGAGAGATTGAAGAACAAATGGGAGCGTGGTCCAAGAAAGCCACTGAAGAAGGAGGTTTCAAGAAGAAGAAACTGCTGACAAAGTCAAATGCTCAAAAAATGAGACAGAAAATAGACCATCAGATTTGGTCATTAGGATATTGTTGTTCTGTAATTGAGCAGTTTGCATAGAGTTGTCAGAGTAGAAGTCCTATTTTACTGAGCTGAATAGCAATTTGGTCATAAACACAGGGAGATGGTAACTTTAGAACAGGGGTTCTCAACTAGGGATGATTTTTCCCTCCAGGAGACCTCTGACAATGTCTGGAGGCATTTTTATTTGTCACGACTAGGGAAGTGCTACTGACATCTATCTAGCAGGCAGAGGCTAGGGATGCTAAACATCCTGCAGTGCACAGGACAGATCGCACAGCAAAAATTATCCGGCCCGAGATGTCAGTAGTGCCAAGATGGAGAAATTCTGCTTTAGGCAAAGGCTTCAAAGTCGGGTTGTGAAGAGAAGAAGAGAAAAAGATGGTAGCTTGTTATGGAGAAAAACCAAATGTTTTCTTAGAAGATTTGAACATAAGAGAAAGGGGAAGAAGAAGGTGACAGAGAGAGAAAGAAAAAATAAATAAAGAATAGTTGGTCAAATAATGTTTGATGGAGATAAGAGAGAATATATTCCAAAGCATAACTGAAGAATAAAACTTGGAGAGCAGAAGGGATTTCCACCACTCCCTTTCCCGTTCTAAGACAGGAAGGAAGACAAACAACAGGCAAAAATGTAGGTATAGATAAGAGGTAGACGAGGGAGTATTACGGCAGTTTATGGCTAGGAAGTGGGAAGCGAAATTATCATGAGGAATGGGGAAGAACATAGAAATGATAAATGGAACAGACCTTAAGGAGGATAGTAAAATTTGGAGCAGTAAAAGATTAGGATTGCGTAAGAGAGCAAAAGAGAGATATGTAAGCAATTCTTAAGCAGCTTTAAAGAAAAAGTTGAGTTTTGAAATTACAAATTTGTTAGGGAACCAACTTACATGGTAATATGATTTTCTCAGGCAACATTCAGCAACCCAAGAACAGAGGCAGGGAAAACAGATTTTTTGGGGGGTTTCCAGGTTGTGGGACTTCCCGGAAAGGTGCATTCACCAAAGGAAGATTCTGATTCGCACGTGGTTAAACATGTTTTTGGAATGATTGTCCCTGCCACAAGTCATGTCTTAAATGTAGTTATATACTCTCAAATATTTAGGCTCTTAAATCATTGTTGATTAAGTTAAAATAATCCATTGGGGTCAGGAATAATATCTCTTGCGAATTACACTTCAGCAATAGTTTTATTCTCTTTTTTTGTGTGTCTGTAGAGATGTTAAGTAAATCAGAGATAATTGCATGCTGAAACTGATAATCTAAACTGAATTTAGAGTTAGAATGTCCTTTCACTGAATACGCATCTTTGGTTCTGCATTTATTGTATTACATTTATACTTTTGCACAGTCAGAGCCTCAGATTCTTTCCTTCTCTCTTCAATGTGTCTTAATTCTGTGTGGCTAATTTGCTCATTTTATTCCCACTGCTTCGTTTGTTCTTTGTCCATAGTCCGTAGGCTCTTTGTGGCTCTGAATTTTACATTTGCATGACCTATTAATGATATAACTCATTTTGTGGTGAGTGTTACATCCTTAAGACATTTACAAAAACAGCCGACAAATCCTCAGTTGTAATTAGGTCAAATAATTCTAGAAGATTTCTTTTGTTGACTGATTCTATGGATTCATCATGGCCTTTTAGTGCTATTTCCCCCCCACCCCCTCTGGGCACACAGATAATTACTTCTATTACCATCCTCAAATGACAATGTTTTTCCTCTACAGTCTTCATCTGGAGCTGCCCATTAGCTCACTGACACCAGAGTTTCTAAAATGTTGTTTTTGTTCATATTTGTTTACCCCAGAAATTTCAGCTGAGTTGCAAGCATCTGGGTTTCAGCTCAGGTCAGCTGTTTTCTAATCCAGATCTCTTATCTTTTCAGTTAAGCATACTGGAAGTTCAAATGCATTCTAGATTGTGTGGAGAGGAGGTATAAGTCCATAAACTGATTGGGAGACGATCTTCTTTTTTCTTTTATTTAAGTGCTGCTTTATGCTGATTTAATTCCTCAGTGATATGCTCCTCTTCAGTTTTCCTACAACTAGGTACTAGCTGGGTTTTTGTTTTTGTTTTTTTTAACATCTTTATTGGAGTATAATTGCTTTACATTGTTGTGTTAGTTTCTGCTGTGTATAAAGTGAATCAGCTATACCTATGCATATATCCCTATATCCCCTCCCTCTTGCTTCTCCCTCCCACCCTCCCTATCCCACCCCTCTAGCTGGTCACAAACCACCAAGCTGATCTCCCTGTGCTATGCAGCTACTTACCACTAGCTATCTATTTTACATTTGGTAGTGTATATATGTCCATGCCACTCTGTCACTTTTTCCCAGCTTACCCTTCCCCCTCCCCGTATCCTCAAGTCCATTCTCTACTTCTGTGTCTTTATTCCTGTCCTGCTCCTAGGTTCTTCAGGACCATTTTTTTTTTTTTTTTTTTAGATTCCATATATATGTGTTAGCATACAGTATTTGTTTTTCTCTTTCTGACTTACTTCACTCTGTATGAAAGACTCTAGGTCCATCCACCTCACTACAAATAATTCAATTTTGTTTCTTTTTATGGCTGAGTAATATTCCATTGTATATATGTGCCACACGTTCTTTATTTTATTTTATTTTATTTTTTTTTTTAAAAACTCGGTTTCTTTTTTTTTTTTTTTTTTTTTTAAAGGATTTTCTTATTTATTTATTTATTTATTTATTATTTTTGGCTGTGTTGGGTCTTCGGTTCGTGCGAGGGCTTTCTCCAGTTGCGGCAAGTGGGGGCCACTCTTCATCGCGGTGCGGGGACCGCTCTTCATCGCGGTGCGCGGGCCTTTCTCTATCGCGGCCCCTCCCGTCGCGGGGCACAGGCTCCAGACGCGCAGGCTCAGCAATTGTGGCTCACGGGCCCAGCTGCTCCGTGGCATGTGGGATCTTCCCAGACCAGGGCTCGAACCCGTGTCCCCTGCGTTAGCAGGCAGATTCTCAACCACTGCGCCACCAGGGAAGCCCCACACGTTCTTTATACATTCATCTGTCAATGGACACTTAGGTTCCTTCCATGTCCTGGCTATTGTAAATAGTGCTGAGCTGCAGTGAACATTGTGGTACATGACTCTTTTTGAATTATGGTTTTCTCAGGGTATATGCCCAGTAGTGGGATTGCTGGGTCATATGGTAGTTCTATTTTTAGTTTTTTAAGGAACCTCCATACTGCTCTGCATAGTGGCTATATCAGTTTACATTCCCACCAACAGTGCAAGATGGTTCCCTTTTCTCCACATCCTCTCCAGCATGTATTGTTTGTAGATTTTTTGATGATGGCCATTCTGACTGGTGTGAGGTGATACCTCATTGTAGTTTTGATTTGCATTTCTCTAATGATTAGTGATGTTGAACAGATTTTCATATGCTTCTTGGCCATCTCTATGTCTTCTTTGGAGAAATGTCTATTTAGGGCTTCTGCCCATTTTTGGATTGGGCTGTTTGTTTTTTTCATATTGAGCTGCATGAGCTGTTTGTATATTTTGGAGATTAATCCTTTGTCAGTTGCTTCATTTGCAAATATTTTCTCCCATTCTGAGGGTTGTCTTTTTGTCTTGTTTATGGTTTCCTTTGCTGTGAAAAAGCTTGTAAGTTTCATTAGGTCCCATTTGTTTATTTTTGTTTTTATTTCCATTTCTCTAGGAGATGGGTCAAAAAGAATCTTCCTGTGATTTATGTCATAGAGTATTCTGCCTATGTTTTCCTCTAAGAGTTTGATAGTGTCTGGCCTCACATTTAGGTCTTTAATCCATTTTGAGTTTATTTTTGTGTATGGTGTTAGGGAGTGTTCTAATTTCATTCTTTTACATGTAGCTGTCCAGTTTTCCCAGCACTACTTATTAAAGAGACCATCTTTTCTCCATTGTATATTCTTGCCTCCTTTATCAAAGATAAGGTGACCATGTGTGTGTGGGCTTATCTCTGGGCTTTCTATCCTGTTCCATTGATCTATATTACTGTTTTTGTGCCAGTACCATACTGTCTTGATTACTGTAGCTTTGTAGGATAGTCTGAAGTCAGGGAACCTTATTCCTCCAGCTCCATTTTTCTTTCTCAAGATTGCTTTGGCTGTTTGGGGTCTTCTGTGTTCCCATACGAATTGTGAAATTTTTTGTTCTACTTCTGTGAAAAATGCCATTGGTAGTTTGATAGGGATTGCATTGAATCTGTAGATTGCTTTGGGTAGTATAGTCATTTTCACAATGTTGATTCTTCCAATCCAAGAATGTGGTATACCTCTCCATCTGTTTGTATCATCTTTAAATTCTTTCATCAGTGTCTTATAGTTTTCTGCATACAGGTCTTTTACCTCCTTATGTAGGTTTATTCCTAGGTGTTTTATTCTTTTTGTTGCAGTGGTAAAAGGGAGTGTTTCCTTAATTTCTCTTTCAGATTTTTCATCATTAGTGTATAGGAATGCAAGAGATTTCTGTGTATTAATTTTGTATCCTGCTACTTTACCAAATTCATTGATTAGCTCTAGTAGTTTTCTGGTAGCATCTTTAGGATTCTCTATGTATGGTATCATGTCATCTGCAAACAGTGACAGTTTTACTTCTTTTTTTCCGATTTGGATTCCTTTTATTTCTTTTTCATCTCTGATTGCTGTGGCTAAAACTTCCAAAACTATGTTGAATAATAGTGGTGAGCGTGGGCAACCTTGTCTTGTTCCTGATCTTAGTGGAAATGGTTTCAGTTTTTCACCATTGAGAACGATGTTGGCTGTGGGTTTGTCACATATGACCTTTATTATGTTGAGGTAAGTTCCCTCTATGCCTACTTTCTGGAGAGTTTTTATCAGAAATGGGTGTTGAATTTCGTTGAAATCTTTTTCTGCATCTATTGAGATGATCATATGATTTGTATCCTTCAGTTTGTTTATATGGTGTATCACATTGATTGATTTGTATATATAGAAGAATCCTTGCATTCCTGGGATAAACCCCACTTGATCATGGTGTATGATCCTTTTAATGTACTGTTGGATTCTGTTTGCTAGTATTTTGTTGAGGATTTTTGCATCTATGTTCATCAGTGTTATTGGCCTGTAGTCTTCTTTTTTTGTGACATCTTTGTCTGGTTTTGGTATCAGGGTGATGGTGGCCTTGTAGAATGAGTTTAGGCGTGTTCCTCCCTCTGCTATAGTTTGGAAGAGTTTGAGAAGGATAGGTGTTAAATCTTCTCTAAATGTTTGATAGAATTCTCCTGTGAAGCCATCTGGTCCTGGACTTTTGTTTGTTGGAAATTTTTAATCACAGTTTCAACTTCAGTGCTTGTGATTGGTCTGTTTATATTTTGTATTTCTTCCTGGTTCAGTCTCAGAAAGTTTTGCTTTTCTGAGAATTTGTCCATTTCTTCCAGGTTGTCCATTTTATTGGCATGTAGTTGCATGTAGTAATCTGTCATGATCTTTTGTATTTCTGCAGTGTCAGTTGTTACTTCTCCTTGTTCATTTCTGATTCTGTTGATTTGAGTCTTTTCCCTTTTTTTTCTTGATGAGTCTGCCTAATGGTTTATCGATTTTGTTTATCTTCTCAAAGAACCAGCTTTTAGTTTTTTTGATCTTTGCTATTGTTTTCTTTGTTTCTGTTTCATTTATTTCTGCTCTGATCTTTATGATTTCTTTCCTTCTGTTAACTTTGGGGTTTTTTTGTTCGTCTTTCTCTAATTGCTTTAGGTGTAAGTTTAGGTTGTTTATTTGAGACTTTTCTTGTCTCTTGAGGTAGGATTGTATTGCTATAAACTTCCCTCTTAGAAGTGTTTTGCTGCATCCCATAGGTTTTGGGTTGTCAGGTTTTCATTGTCATTTGTTTCTAAGTATTTTTTAATTTCCTCTTTAATTTCTTCAGTGACCTCTTGGTTATTTAGTAGTGTATTGTTTAGCCTCCATGTGTTTTTTACAGTTTTTTTCCTGTAGTTGATAACTACTCTCATAGCACTGTGGTTGGAAAAGATACTTGATACAATTTCAATTTTCTTACATTTACCAAGGCTTGATTTGTGACCCAAGATATGATCTATCCTGGAGAATTTTCCATGAACACTTGAGAAGAAAGTGTATTCTGTTGTTTTTGGATGGAATGTCCTATAAATATCAGTTAAGTCCATCTTATTTAATGTGTCTTTTAAAGCTTGTGTTTGCTTATTTATTTTCATTTTGGATGATCTGTCCATTGGTAAAACTGGGTGTTAAAGTCCCCTACTATGATTGTGTTACTGTCGATTTCCCCTTTTAATCCTGTTAGCATTTGCCTTATGTATTGAGGTGCTCCTATGTTGGGTGCATAAATATTTACAATTTTTATATCTTCTTCTTGGATTGATCCCTTGATCATTATGTAGTATCCTTCTTTTTCTCTTATAATAGTCTTTATTTTAAAGTCTATTTTGTCTGATATGAGAATTGCTACTCCAGCTTTCTCTTGATTTCCATTTGCATGGAATACCTTTTTCCATCCCCTGACTTTTATTCTGTATATGTCCCTAGGTCAGAAGTGGGTCTCTTGTAGACAGCATATATGCAGATCTTGTTTTTGTATCCATTCAACAAGTCTATGTCTTTTCGTTGGAGCATTTAATCCATTTATATTTAAGGTAATTATTGATATGTATGTTCCTATTACCATTTTCTTAATTGCTTTGGGGTTTGTTTTTGTAGGTCTTTTCCTTCTCTTGTGTTTCCTGCCTAGAGAAGTTCCTTCAGCATTTGTTGTAAAGTTGGTTTGGTGGTGCTGAATTCTCTTAGATTTTGCTTCTGTGTGAAGGTTTTAATTTCTCCATCGAATCTGAATGAGATCCTCGATGGGTGGAGTAATCTTGGTTGTAGATTTTTCCCTTTCACCACTTTAAATATGTCCTGCCACTCCCTTCTGGTTTGCAGAGTTTCTGCTGAAAGATCAGCTGTTAACCTTATGGGGATTCCCTTGTATGTTATTTGTTGCTTTTCCTTTGCTGCTTTTAATGTTTTTTCTTTGTATTTAATTTTTATCGTTTGATTAATATGTGTCTTGGCATGTTTCTCCTTGGATTTATCCTGTATGGGTCTCTCTGCACTTCCTGTACTTGACTGACTATTTCCTTTCCCATATTAGGGAAGTTTTCAACTATAATCTCTTCAAATATTTTCTCAGTCTCTTTCTTTTTCTCTTCTTCTTCTGGGACCCCTATAATTCGAATGTTGGTGCGTTTAATGTTGTCCCAGAGGTCTCTGAGACTGTCCTCAGTTCTCTTCATTCTTTTTTCTTATTCTGCTCTGCGGTAGTTATTTCCAATATTTTATCTTCCAGGTCACTTATCCGTTCTTCTGCCTCAGTTATTCTGCTATTGATTCCTTCTAGAGAATTTTTAATTTCATTTATTGTGTTGTTCATCATTGTTTGTTTGCTCTTTAGTTCTCCTAGGTCCTTGTTAAACGTTTCCTGTATTTTCTCCATTCTATTTCCAAGATTTTGGATCATCTTTCCTATTATTAGTCTGAATTCTTTTTCAGGTAGACTGCCTCTTTCCTCTTCATTTGTTTGATCTGGTGGGTTTTTACCTTGCTCCTTCATCTGCTGTGTATTTCTCTGTCTTCTCATTTTGCTTAACTTACTGTGTTTGGGTTCTCCTTTTCACAGGCTGCAGGTTCATAGTTCCCATTGTTTCTGGTGTCTGCCCCCAGTGGGTAAGGTTGGTTCAGTGGGTTGTGTAGGCTTCCTGGTGGAGGGGACTGGTGCCTGTGTTCTGGTGGATGAGGCTGGATCTTGTCTTTCTGGTGGGCAAGACCGTGTCTGGTGGTATGTTTTGGGGTGTCTGTGAACTTATTATGATTTTAGGCAGCCTCTCTGCTAATGAATGGGGTTGTGTTCCTGTCTTGCTCGTTGTTTGGCATGGGGTGTCCAGCACTGGAGCTTGCTGGTCATTGAGTGGAGCTGGGTCTTAGCATTAAGATGGACATCTCTGGGAGAGCTCTGGCTGATGGATATTATGTGGGCCAGTGTCCTCAACTCGGCTCTCCCACCTCCAAGCCTCAGGCCTGACACCTGGCCGGAGCACCATGACCCTGTCAGCCACACGGCTGCTAGTGTTCGAGGGTCTCCTGCAGAGCTGGGGATGGCTGTGGCTCACCGCGAGGACAAGGACTCTGGCAGTAGAAGTTCTGGGAAGTACTCCTTGGCATAAGCTGTCCTGGAATCTGCCATTAGCCCCAGCATAGTGCCTCAGTAGGTGGTTTTATTTGAATATTTACTCTTTACATCATTGCAGACCAAAGCTCAGCAAACATACCCTTTGAATTTTCTTAAACCAGGCATCAGCTCTTTCTACAAGCTCAATTATAAAACAGTTATAGAACAATTCTAATTTTATGTGTAATCAAATAACTCTCTTGGTCCACCTAGCCAGTGTAATCAATTATATTTTGCCAGCCTGCCGGTGGACTTCCTCTGATCAGGGTTAGAAAATTGTTCAACAACAGCTATTATATACGAACTAAAATCCTTATTTTTCAATGGACTTATGTAGAATTCTATTTATTCTTTAAAGACACAGAAAATTTGAAATATAACTCTTCTTAAAATGTCTTTTGGGATTTACTAGTCACAGTGGACATTTGGTCTTTTTTTCCACCCAACATATCCTCACTCATATGCATGGTAACAGTATCAACAAGTTCATGTGGAAATCTACTCTGCCCTATTCCCATCATACTATATTTTCAGGCCACTTACCTCCAGAATTTGGTCCTAATAGATTTAAGCTAATTGTCATGTCCCTACCACTGGCTACAAGGTGTGACTGGAATGAGAACTTAACCCAATCAGGCCAATAAGATGCAAAGAGATATTTTCTTGGGTCTTATGCTTTCTTTCTAATGCTTTCTTTCTGTTGTACTGAATAAAAAAATATAGTGGTTTGGAGCAGATAATCTGGAGACAAATCTTATGGATTTAAATCATAGCTACTCCACTTATATGACCTTGGGGAAGTTATTTAATCTCTCTGTCCCTCAGTGTTCTCATATGTGAAATGGGAATATTAATCATTCCTATCTATAGAGTTGTTTTTGAGGGTTACATGAGCTACTACTCCTGAAGCACTGAAAACAGTGCCTGCACATAGTGAACACCATTAGAAAAAATAAATATAGTTCTAAGAAGCTAGCAGCTATCTTAAGAGCAGCCATTCTTAGGAAGGGGGCAGAAATTATGGAAGGCAGAGAGAAGAGATAGAAAGTTGAGACTTCAGTGGTAGGATTAACTCTTTTGAAGACTAACCCTGTTCTTTTCAGTTTTATGAGTCATAAATTATGGCTTTTTTGATTAAGCCTACTTGAGTTGATCTTTCTGTTACTCAAAACCTAAATATCCTTGACAAACCAGTGAAATATCACCATCTTTAATTTAATAAATATTATAGAGCAACTGTTGCATATCTATATAAATATAAATAAGGCACAGACATTATCTCACATTCAACACACATATATTGAGTTCCTATTGTGTATAAGGCAATGTACAGTTATTGAGAGCCTCTTTCAGAAACCTAAATAATTATAATGCAAGATAGAATGGTATAAATCCTTTAAGAAAGACATAGATAAGTCACATGGGAAATTCAGAAGTCATAATGTAGATTGGACTGTTAGGTAAGTCTTCTTGAGGCAATACCATTTCTAAGACTCATAAAATAGTAGAATCCTCTCTCAATGTTGTCTATCAATTTATTTATTCAAGAACTATTCATTGAGTACCTACTCTGTGCCAGAGCTTGTGCTAAAAGCTCGAGATAAAATATTGAACAAAATTAGACATGAGCCCTGCTCTCCTGGACCCATCGATGGGGGGAAAGTCATTAATCAAAGAATCACATGATAATACTATAAATACAACTAGGATAAGTGTCATAAAGTCCACAGAGCTAAAAGGGTATGAGATAAAGGACATGTGAAGTGTGCAAAAGATTATCTGCATTTTATAGATGAGGAACCATATCAAAGAGACTGACTTGCTCAAGATTTCTCAGCTAGTTGATGTCAGAGTCATAACTGGAACCCAGTACCCTTGAATCCTTACCTACTGCTTTCTCCATTATACCAAACATCGTGCTCTTAGGTGACATTATGCATTTTGATTTGAAATGATCCTTGGCCAATCGTGGTTCCTAGTAAAGACTTTCTTCTCAGAAAACACAGTATCTGTCTCTCATGACCAATTAAAATCAATACCTTCAAGAAAATTACTTCAGTCAGTCTTTTTGCAGTGAGGTGGTAATGCCATTTAGCTAGAATAAGCTCTTTCATAGCAACATAAGAAAGGTTAAGCTCTGGGGGGTGGCAGGAGCAAAACATCTGTAATACATTTTCAGTACTAAATTAATGTCATTTTCAGTTGTGCTAGCCAGATTCCTTGCCTTTACTTGACAGACTGACAAAGAATGAAAACCAACCCAAATTATGCCTATTGAGGTCACACGTGGCTTAACTGGACTCTTGGTTGAAGTGTTGACATGTGGCAATTTTGTAGAAACAAATGGTCATTACAGAGGGCATGATAGTCAACACAAATAGGATGCAATTATCATGTGTCACCACTGGCTTCTGGTAGAAACATCTTAATAGACAACACATAATAAAGGTCAGTGTATTGAGACCAGCTCAGTTAATTAGTTCCTTGTTGTTTCTGAGGAAGAAAGTAAACTAATCTTGTTTTTCCTCTTCTGTCAACAGCTACCACTGCTCCCCTTGGGAAGAGTCAGGGTCACTTGTATTCTCTTTGGCTCCTCACTTCTGTAAGGAGAGCTCTAAAATTTGTCCTTACAGTTTTATCACCTTCTTTGTAAAATAGATTTTGTTTTTTATTGCATTTTTCATGCTCAAGGTATCCCAAAGCAATTTACAGTAATGAGTTTCAAGTCTGGATTGACGGTAGCTCAGTAGGCAATCATGTTAGCCATTACATATTCAAGGCTAGCTTGCATCCAGACCTGAAATTAAAATCTGCCTCTTCACAAGAGACAGTGTCTCCTGAGAAACTTAGATAATTCTCCTCTCTTTCTCCCTCCCTCATTGTCTCTGTCTCTCTCTCTCTTTCCTTCTCCCCCTCACACCTACTTGCTCAGTACAGAACACCTGCACTGGCGATTATCAGATGGAGGTAAAAGGATATGATGTGTATCCCTCACAGGGATAGTTGATGTTTAAAGAAATTAATTTGGAAAATGCTTGGAGCATCATGGAAAAAAAGTCAATACAAAGAACCAGGTGAATGCAGCTTACACAGGGTCTGCATGTCAATGCTACCAGCAGGGCTAAACTTGCCTCTAAGAGGCATACAAGTTCAGTGTCAGCTCCTGGATACTCTATGCCTTGGTTAGTAACCACTCCTAAGTGCTCTTAGCAAACTCTCCAAATCCCCTGTCATAGCCTTTTACAATATTTATTGTGTATTTATTAAATATTTACTTATTTACCTGTTTATACCTTTCAGTAGACTGTGAACTCTGTAAGAGCAGCAACCTTGTCTAACTTGCGCATTGTTGAATTCACAGTTCTTACTACATTGCCTAACAGAGAGTAGTTGCTCATTAAGTATTAGTGAGAAGTAAGAAAAAAGAAAAGATGGAAGGGAGACTAAGAGAGCAAAAGTAGAAAAGAAGGAAGGAGAAGATGTAAAGAGAGACAGGAAAAAAGGAACAGTTTTATGCACATACTGGAGTAAGATCTGATTGGTCTGATTCACGGTAGCCAATGTAGAATATTCAGTTTGTAAAGGACAATGAAATGTATCTGATACCTTCCTCCTAATGCAGGAATCTCTTCTATCACAACTATGATGAAAAATCATTCAGCCTTTGCTCAAACCTCACAATTTGTCCAAAATGGCCCTAGATATTTTTGAAAAGCCTTGATTATTAGAATATTTTTCTCCAAAATTGCACAACTTATCTTCTGCAACTTTTATGTATTTGTCCCATTTTGTACCTTTAGCATCTAACAAAGTAATTCAACTCCTTTTTATACATGAGAGCCCCCAGATACTTGAAATGTCTTCCTTTAAAGAATCCTAGATCTGTCCTGGTCACTGTTCTAGTCATTGTCTTTTGGGCGTCCTCTGGTTTCTCCTGAGTAATGGCACCTGTCATTGTAAAGAATACCACAGATGTACCTTCATCCTAGAGAACATATGGCACTCTTCCCTGAACTGAGCAAGAGCCTCTGCTTGTATTTATGTAACTCTCTTCTTTGATTTTTTTCTGAGCCTCTGGTTCTCTAAAACTGCAGATACCTTTTACTTTAATTTTGTGAAGCCATAAATTCTGTGATCTTTATTTTCAATAGAGGGTGTTCTTGTTTCTTTTTTGTTTCTATTTATTTAAGAAAAAAAAAACTTTGTTTTTTTTGATAACATTTTTATTTTGTCTCGATTATTTGAGATTATTGATTTTTTTAAAGTCCTGATTTGGTCTTTCATTCACTCAATTCCAGTTAGTCTTAGAACATGACAGGATATAAAATAAACTGCTAGGCTCAATGCTAGACTTTGAAGGTAGAGAGTTAAATAAGATAAAACGTCTGCCATGAGAAAAGTTGTAGACCACTTGACAAAAAAATAAATAAATAAAATCAATGACTTCTAGACTATATATGAGGGCAAGGCATTGAGAAAATATAGATAAAAGCCATCTAAATCAGCTATTGGTGGGAGGACAGAAGGCTTCCTGTAGGAGGTGACAGTTGAGATGAATTTTGAAAGATGTATATGAGTTAGCTAGATGAGAAAGAAAGAATAAGGGGATTTCAGGCCAAATGAAAGACTCAGACAACAGCTTGGAAGCATGAAAGCAAATGACAAATTCTCTCATCTAGTTTATTAGCTTTCCCATTCATCTTTGTCTCTATCACAAATTTGAAAAACACACCCTATGTCAACATCCACATTATTAATGAAATATTCAGTATATACATGGACTGGCTCTTGCATGCCATAGTATGGTAAGAAAATAATTCATGTAGGACAAATTGACATTCTAACACTTATAAACTATATTTCCAGAACTTACCATCTCTAGGTCCCAGACTCTTAAAACTTTCTGTTTTTAGCCCAACAGAAAACATAAAATGTTTTCACTCTCCTAATATCCATGCAGCTAGTAAAAAAATAAATAAATAAATAAGG